>NW_026278148.1:37500-57500 GCF_023373465.1 Oncorhynchus keta | reverse complement strand
CCATATCCCCCCTGCCCCAGATCACTCCCTACTTCCTGCCCCAGATCCCCTCACTGCCTTCCCCAGATCCCCCCACTACCTCCCCCAGATCCCCCACTACCTTCCCCAGATCCCCCACTGCCTGCCCCAGATCCCCCACTGCCTGCCCCAGATCCCCTCACTGCCTTCCCCAAATCCACCCCACTACCTTCCCCAGATCCCTCACTACCTTCCCCAGATCCCCCCCACCGCCTGCCCCAGATCCCCCACTGCCTGCCCCAGATCCCCCACTGCCTGCCCCAGATCCCCCCACTGCCTTCCCCAGATCCACCCCACTACCTTCCCCAGATCCACCCCACTACCTTCCCCAGATCCACCCCACTACCTTCCCCAGATCCCCCCACTGCCTGCCCCAGATCCCCCACTGCCTGCCCCAGATCCCTCCCACTACCTTCCCCAGATCCCCCCCACTGCCTGCCCCAGATCCCCCCACTGCCTGCCCCAGATCCCCTCACTGCCTTCCCCAGATCCCCCCACTGCCTGCCCCAGATCCCCTCACTGCCTTCCCCAGATCCCCCACTGCCTGCCCCAGATCCCCCCACTGCCTGCCCCAGATCCCCCACTGCCCCACTGCCCCAGATCCCCCACTGCCTGCCCCAGATCCCTCACTGCCTTCCCCAGATCCCCCCACTACCTGCCCCAGATCCCCCACTGCCTTCCCCAGATCCCCCCACTGCCTGCCCCAGATCCCCTCACTGCCTTCCCCAGATCCCCCACTGCCTGCCCCAGATCCCCCACTGCCTGCCCCAGATCCCCCACTGCCTGCCCCAGATCCCCTCACTGCCTGCCCCAGATCCCCCCCACTGCCTGCCCCAGATCCCTCACTGCCTTCCCCAGATCCCCCCCCACTACCTTCCCCAGATCCCCCTCACTACCTTCCCCAGATCCCCCACTGCTTGCCCCAGATCCCTCCTTACTGCCTGCCCCAGACCCCCCACTACCTTCCCCAGATACCCCCACTACCTTCCCCAGATCCCCCACTGCCTGCCCCAGATCCCCCCACTACCTGCCCCATATCCCCCACTGCCCCAGATCCCCCACTGCCTGCCCCAGATCCCCCATTGCAGCACCGATGCACCCTTCCCCAGGGTCCCCTCTCTGCCTGCCCCATTGCAGCACCGATGCACCGCGCCACCGTAACCTCTCTGCCTGCCCCATTGCAGCACTGATGCACCGCGCCACCGTACCCTCTCTCTGCCCCCCACTCAGGCACCGATGCACCGCCCACCACTACCCTCTCCCGCTCCCCCCACTCAGACACCGATGCACCACACCACCCCAGTACCCTCTCTCTGCCCCCACTCAGACACCGATGCACCACACCACCGATCCCCTCTCTCTGCCCCCCCCCCACTCAGACACCGATGCACCACACCACCGTCCCCCTCTCCTCTGATCCCCCCCACTCAGACACACACGGCCTCCTTTATGTATTTGTTTCTCCTTGGTTGTTTAGACCCCATTAGGGAGCTAATTGTGATGAGGCTGAGGTCTGGGGTATTGTAGTAAAGTACAGTTAGTTCATGGCTAATTGCTCCAACAGCTGCTGGTGGTTATGAAAACGAGCAAGAAGGAGGAACAGAGGAGAGGAGAGAAGGGGTCTCTTCTACAGCGCTGGTCCCAGCTCCGGTGCACTCTAGGCTGGGCGTAGTGGAGCACCACCAGGGTCTCTCTGGAGCGCGACACAGAACAGAACAGGCATCCGGATAAATCACCATACTCTCTGAGGAGCCTGCTGTTTTATATTTTCTGTGTGTGACAGTATCTCTCCATGTTTTTATTTCTGGCAACCTCCCCAGCCCTTCTCCATATTCCCATATGAGCCAGCAGACCCCCCTTTGGGCGAGCAGTGCTTCATGTGTGACAGTTAGCATGTGGCGGAACCCTCTGATGTGGAAGGAAGTGAACAGTGGGTTTGGTGCCAGCTCCACCACAGAGCAGAGCAGAGGAGGGATATCACAGAGGCTGCTGCTGCCAATAGCCTGGTGCTCTGGATGAAAGCCTCAGCGATAAGTCCTGATCCTGTAACCGTGCAGGTGAAGGGTGGAGGAATGTGGATAGGGTCCAATGTGTTTCAGCCAATGAGATTGTCCCTTTAGCAACTCTGCAGGGTCCAGAGTCGCTACTCTCCTCCTGTTCTCTCTGTTCCACTTCCCTATTAGCTTTAGGCACTTTATCAATTTGTAACTAGCTAGGTAAAACAACCACATATCACAGGCATAGTCAGTACACTTCTCCTCAGTAAAGTAGCCATCAGCGAGGTGGGGTGCTTTGCAGTTATTTAAGAGAGTCTTTGAAGAAAGTAGGGTTTCAGATATTTTTGAAGATGGGCAGGGACTCTGCTGTCCTATCTTCAGTGGTTAGCTTGTTCCACCGTTGTGGTGCCAGGACTACACCCCAGGATAAGACCAAGATGCAAACACAGGAGGTGGATAGTTTGAATCTCAGATATTTATTATAACACAGGGGGCAGGCAAATGGCAGGTCGAGGGCAGGCAGAGGTTCACCGTAATCCAGATCAGAGTCAGGCAGGTACCGGACTTCTGGCAGGTTCATGGTCAGGACAGGCAGAAAGGTTTGAACCGGGAAGAGTAGAAACAAAATTTTGAGAACAAGAAACCGGGAAACACGCTGGTACGACCTGACAAGACAATACGAACTGGATACAGACAAACAGAAAATGCATGTATAAATACACAGGAGATAAAGGGGGGGAAATGGGCAACACCTGGTGGGGGGTGGAGACAAGCACAACACAGGTGAAACTGATCAGGGCGTGACACCAGGACAGAGAAGAGTTGGACTGGGCTGAGCGGGGTCTGACATCCCATTAGGGGTAGGAGGGCCAAGAGTCCAGAGGTGGCAGGACTTGGGTTGGGAGGAAGGTTTGAACATACCCTAAAGTTTTTTATTTTAATTTTACCTTTATTTAACTAGGCAAGTCAGTTAAGAACAAATTCTTATTTTCAATGAAGGCCTAGGAACAGTGGGTTAACTGCCTGTTCTGGGGCAGAACGACAGATTTGTACCTTGTCGGCTCGGAGATTCAAACTTGCAACCTTTCGGTTCCTAGGCCAACGCTCTAACCACTAGGCTACCCTGCCGCCCCAAGTTAGGGTGGGGCAGTTCCTCTTGCTGCTACGTAGGCAAGCACCATGGTCTTGTAGTGGATGCGAGCTTCGACTGGAAGCTCGTGGAGGACCGGGGTGACATGGGAGAGCATGAGAAGGTTGAAAACCAGACGGCTGCAGCGGTTTTGGATACATTTCAGAGGTTTGTTGTCACGAGCCCAGAACCCAGCCAACAGCGAGTTGCAGTAGTCCAGATGGGAGATGACAAGTGCCTGGATTAGGACATGTGCTTCTTCCTGTGTGAGGTAGGGTCGTACTAAATCAAATCAAATCAAATTTATTTATATAGCCCTTCGTACATCAGCTGATATCTCAAAGTGCTGTACAGAAACCCAGCCTAAAACCCCAAACAGCAAGCAATGTAGGTGTAGAAGCATCTACTATGCAGATGTTGTAGAGCATGAACCTGCAGGAACATAGTAGTAGGTACACAATTTTCTAGATCTAGCTTAACATGGTAACAGCTATATCATAACTCTAGCTTTTAACATGGTAGTAGCAAACCATAGCTCTAGCCTAGCATGGTAGTAGCTATATTTTATAACTCTAGCCTGGCTCTAGCCTAGCATGGTAGTAGCTACACCATAGCTCTAGCCTAGCATGATAGTAGCTACACCATAGTTCTATTCTAGCATGGTAGTAGCTACACCATAGCTCTAGCCTAGCATGATAGTAGCTACACCATAGTTCTATTCTAGCATGGTAGTAGCTACACCGTAGCTCTAGCCTAGCTCTAGCCTAGCATGATAGTAGCTACACCATAGTTCTATTCTAGCATGGTAGTAGCTACACCGTAGCTCCAGCCTAACATTGCAGTAGCGTCACCGTAGCTCTAGCCTAGCATTGTAGTATCTCTATCATAGCTTTAGCCTAGCATGATAGTAGCTACACCATAGTTCTATTCTAGCATGATAGTAGCTACACCATAGTTCTATTCTGGCATAATATAATAATAATATATGCCATTTAGCTGACACTTTTATCCAAAGCGACTCACAGTCATGTGTGCATACATTCTACATATGGGTGGTTCCGGGAATCGAACCCACTACCCTGGCATTACAAGCACCATGCTCTACCAACTGAGCCACAGAAGGACCACATGATAGTAGCTACACCATAGTTCTATTCTAGCATGGTAGTAGCTACACCATAGCTCTATTCTAGCATGATAGTAGCTACACCATAGTTCTATTCTAGCATGATAGTAGCTACACCATAGCTCTATTCTAGCATGATAGTAGCTACACCATAGCTCTAGCCTAGCATGGTAGTAGCTACACCATAGTTAAATTCTAGCATGGTAGTAGCTACACCATAGCTCTAGCCTAGCGTGATAGTAGCTACACCATAGTTCTATTCTAGCATGATAGTAGCTACACCATAGCTCTAGCCTAGCGTGATAGTAGCTACACCATAGTTCTATTCTAGCATGATAGTAGCTACACCATAGCTCTCGCCTAGCATGATAGTAGCTAACCATAGCTCTAGCCTAGCGTGATAGTAGCTACACCATAGCTCTAGCCTAGCGTGATAGTAGCTACACCATAGTTCTATTCTAGCATGATAGTAGCTACACCATAGTTCTATTCTAGCATGATAGTAGCTACACCATAGTTCTATTCTAGCATGATAGTAGCTACACCATAGTTCTATTCTAGCATGATAGTAGCTACACCATAGTTCTATTCTAGCATGATAGTAGCTACACCATAGCTCTAGCCTAGCATGATAGTAGCTACACCATAGTTCTATTCTAGCATGATAGTAGCTACACCATAGCTCTAGCCTAGCGTGATAGTAGCTACACCATAGCTCTAGCCTAGCATGATAGTAGCTACACCATAGTTCTATTCTAGCATGATAGTAGCTACACCATAGTTCTATTCTAGCATGATAGTAGCTACACCATAGTTCTATTCTAGCATGATAGTAGCTACACCATAGTTCTATTCTAGCATGATAGTAGCTACATCACAGCTCTAGCCTAACGTGATAGTAGCTACACCATAGTTCTATTCTAGCATGATAGTAGCTACACCATAGCTCTAGCCTAGCATGATAGTAGCTACACCATAGCTCTAGCCTAGCATGGTAGTAGCTACACCATAGTTAAATTCTAGCATGGTAGTAGCTACACCATAGCTCTAGCCTAGCGTGATAGTAGCTACACCATAGTTCTATTCTAGCATGATAGTAGCTACACCATAGCTCTAGCCTAGCGTGATAGTAGCTACACCATAGTTCTATTCTAGCATGATAGTAGCTACACCATAGCTCTCGCCTAGCATGATAGTAGCTACACCATAGTTCTATTCTAGCATGATAGTAGCTACGCCATAGCTCTAGCCTAGCGTGATAGTAGCTACACCATAGCTCTAGCCTAGCGTGATAGTAGCTACACCATAGTTCTATTCTAGCATGATAGTAGCTACACCATAGCTCTAGCCTAGCGTGATAGTAGCTACACCATAGTTCTATTCTAGCATGATAGTAGCTACACCATAGTTCTATTCTAGCATGATAGTAGCTACACCATAGCTCTAGCCTAGCGTGATAGTAGCTACACCATAGTTCTATTCTAGCATGATAGTAGCTACACCATAGTTCTATTCTAGCATGATAGTAGCTACACCATAGCTCTATTCTAGCATGATAGTAGCTACACCATAGTTCTATTCTAGCATGATAGTAGCTACACCATAGTTCTATTCTAGCATGGTAGTAGCTACACCATAGCTCTAGCCTACGTCTGCCTGACTTGACTGCTCATTTATTCTGTTCATACGAGCCACGCTGATGATGAATGTCCCACGGACTGCACATGTGTTCAAATATTCATCAATCAGGGCGCGCCAATTTAGAAATGGAGGAAAACCAATAGCATGTTCTGTGGCAACGGTCATGGTATGTTTATATGAATATTTAGGCCGTGGGTGGCACATTGAGATTAATCTGTGCCTTAGTCACTTTTCAACCAATTGCATTTATTATTTTTTCTTTATATTGAGCAGGGAGAAGGAGAGTAGAGGGGGAGGAGAGAATGAAGGGGGAGAGAGGCGGAGGAAAGTGGGAGACAATATGGGAAGGTTTTTGATGTGGGTCGGCTGTGGAAATGGACTCAGGATTTCTCCAGTGGTGCTTTAGAATTCAAAAAAAGTAATGTCGGTCGGGCTCTAAGAAAATCCTCATTTCATGTGTATAATACTTGTTGATTACCAGAAAGCTGCAGAACTGTCTGGATAAGTAATTTTAGATTGTTAACTACTTAATGCTGCTAAAATGCTGCTATTTCCTTTGTGCTTTTGCAAAAATCTAATTTTCAGTATCATGAAATCAGACCTATTTTTTCCTTGTCTCGAACACAGATGGTTACCAGAAGTACTTGATTAATCAATGCTCCTTACAGCTCCTAACAGTGCAGATCTGTACTGACAGTATTTTCTATCTATCTCTCCTTTCCCCTCAATATCTCAATCTCTCTCCTCTCTCTCTCTCCTTTCCCCCTATCTCAATCTCTCTCCCTCTCTCTCTCTCCTTTCCCCCTATCTCAATCTCTCTCCCTCTCGCTCTCTCCTTTCCCCTATCTCACTCTCTCTCCCTCTGTCTCTCTCTCTTCTTCCCCTAACTCAATCTCTCTCCTTTCCCCTATCTCAATCTCTCTCTCTCTCTCTCTCTCCCCCCTATCTCAATCTCTCTCCTCTCTCTCTTCCTTCCCGCTATCTCAATCTCTCTCCCTCTGTCTCTCTCTCTTCCTTCCCCTAACTCAATCTCTCTCCCTCTGTCTCTCTCTCTTCCTTCCCCCTATCTCAATCTCTCTCCTCTGTCTCTCTCTTCCTCCCCCTATCTCAATCTCTCATCTCCCTCTCTCTCTCCTTTCCCCTATCTCAATCTCCCTCCCTCTCTCTCTCCTTTCCCCCTATCTCAATCTCTCTCCCTCTCTCTCCTTTCCCCTATCTCAATCTCTCTCTCTCCTCTCTCTCTCTGTCCCCCTATCTCAATCTCTCTCCCTCTCTCTCTCTCAATCTTTCCCCTATCTCAATCTCCTCCCTCTCTCTCTCCTTTCCCCCTATCTCAATCTCTCTCCCTCTCTCTCTCTCCTTTCCCCCTATCTCAATCTCTCCCCTCTCTCTCTCCTTTCCCCTATCTCAATCCTCTCCCTCTCTCTCTCATGTCCCCCCCTATCAATCTCTCTCCCTCTCTCTCTCCTGTCCCCCTCTCTCTCCTGTCCCCCTATCTCAATCTCTCTCCCTCTCGCTCTCTCCTTTCCCCCTATCTCAATCTCTCTCCCTCTGTCTCTCTCTCTTCCTTCCCCTAACTCAATCTCTCTCTCTCTCTCTCTCTCTCTCTCTCTCTCTCTCTCCTTTCCCCCTATCTCAATCTCTCTCTCTCTCTCTCTCTCTCCTTCCCCTATCTCTCTCTCTCTCTGTCTTTCCCCTCTCTCTCTCCTTTCCCTTCCCCCTATCTCAATCTCTCTCTCTCCCTCTCTCTCTCTCTCTCTCTGTCCCCCTATCTCAATCTCTCTCCCTCTCTCTCTCTCCTGTCCCCCTATCTCAATCTCTCTCCCTCTCTCAATTTCCATTCATTTCAATTTGAAGGGCTTCATTGGCATGGGGAACATATGTTTATATTGCCAAAGCAAGATAAATAGACAATAAACAAAAGGGAAATAAACAAGCGAAATAAACAATTGTAAATGAACAGTAAACATTACACTCACAAATGTTTTAAAATAATATAAACATTTCAAATGGTATATTATTGGCTATGTACAGTGTTGTAACAATGTTCAAATATTTTAAATATGAAAGGAATAATAAATAAACAGAAAAATATAGGTTATATTTACAATGGTGTTTTCTCCCTCTCCTCTTTGTAGCTCTCCTCCATTCAAGTGGGCTGGGGGGCAGTAGGGTGGTTTACCCAGCAGAGTCACCCTCTCCTGGGGCAGGTATGACAGGAAGTGAGCCAGATGGCACGGGCCAGGTCTGGAGCATGTGACCTACTCTCTGGAGAATGTGAAGAAACTAAAGGTTAGGGAAGATGGGAAAAGGAGTCAGGGTGATGAAGGAAAAGAGACGATTAATGCAGAGAGTAGAGAAAGAAGAGGGAGAGGTGAGGATGAGATGGGAGGCGGGAATAGCATAGGGGGCGAATAGAGGTGCCTTTAATATTTCTCATTGTCTTAGGCCCTGTTTGAATACTTTAATGTCTCAACAAAGGGAGGAAGGAAGGTCGCATTTAAAAGGTATTTCAACAGGGCCCTGGTTTTGGACGATTTCTGTTTTGAATGAGTGAGTATTATAGAGCTCAACACTTTCCTCCTGTATGATCCATCTGTATGATCCATCTGTATGAGCCAGCTGTATGAGCCATCGGTATTATCCATCTATATGATCCATCTGTATGAGCCATCTGTATTATCCATATATATGATCCATCTGAATGAGCCATCTGTATTATCCATCTATATGATCCATCTGTATGAGCCATCTGTATTATCCATCTATATGATCCATCTATATGAGCCATCTGTATTATCCATCTGTATGAGTTACCTGTATGATCCATCTATATGATCCATCTGTATGATCCATTTGTATGATCCATCTGTACGAGCCATGTGTATGAGCCATCTGTACGAGCCATCTGTATGATCCATCTGTATGATCCATCTATATGATCCATCTGTATGAGCCATCTGTATGATCCATCTGTGTGAGTCAACCTGTATGATCCATCTATATGATCCATCCATATGATCCATCGGTATGATCCATCTATATTATCCATCTGTATGATCCATCTGTATGAGCCAGCTGTATGAGCCATCGGTATTATCCATCTATATGATCCATCTGTATGAGCCATCTGTATTATCCATCTATATGATCCATCTGTATTAGCCATCTGTATTATCCATCTATATGATCCATCTGTATGAGCCATCTGTATTATCCATCTATATGATCCATCTATATTATCCATCTGTATGATCCATCTGTATGAGCCAGCTGTATGAGCCATCGGTATTATCCATCTATATGATCCATCTGTATGAGCCATCTGTATTATCCATCTATATGATCCATCTGTATTAGCCATCTGTATTATCCATCTATATTATCCATCTGTATGAGCCATCTGTATTATCCATCTATATGATCCATCTATATTATCAATTTCTGTATGATCCATCTGTATGATCCATCTGTATCATCCATCTGTATGAGCCAGCTGTATGAGCCATCGGTATTATCCATCTATATGATCCATCTGTATGAGCCATCTGTATTATCCATCTATATGATCCATCTGTATTAGCCATCTGTATGATCCATCTATATGATCCATCTGTATGAGCCATCTGTATTATCCATCTATATGATCCATCTATATTATCCATCTGTATGATCCATCTGTATGATCCATCTGTATGAGCCATCTGTATTATCCATCTATATGATCCATCTATATGATCCATCTGTATGATCCATCTGTATGATCCATCTGTATGAGCCAGCTGTATGAGCCATCGGTATTATCCATCTATATGATCCATCTGTATGAGCCATCTGTATTATCCATCTATATGATCCATCTGTATTAGCCATCTGTATTATCCATCTATATGATCCATCTGTATGAGCCATCTGTATTATCCATCTATATGATCCATCTATATGAGCCATCTGTATTATCCATCTGTATGAGTTACCTGTATGATCCATCTATATGATCCATCTGTATGATCCATTTGTATGATCCATCTGTACGAGCCATCTGTATGAGCCATCTGTACAAGCCATCTGTATGATCCATCTGTATGATCCATCTATATTATCCATCTGTATGATCCATCTGTATGATCCATCTGTAACTGTAACACTTCTTATGTAGTCCTGTCCACAGTCATGAACCAAATCCTATTTAATCAAATCAGAGACAGAGAGGCCCTGTGGCTGCTATACCTCAGACCCCGAGGAAACCAGGCGGTCTCAGGTGGCTTGGAAAACACACATCCTTGTTTAACCAAGCAGGAAGCGAGCAGGAGGTTACAGTATCTGTAGTGTACAGTCAGTTCTCTTTTTAGACGCCAGAGATCTAGTCACTGCGGTAACGTTAAATGGATGTTTGTCATCATTAGAGGATCATAACATCTCTCGAGTCGCTCATCGTATTGTAGAACTACAACTACCTTTAGTATTTCATACATACCTTCCTCTCTCTTTCTCTTCCATCCTGCCTCTTGCTCCCTGCTCTAATTGGCTCCCTCTCTCTTTCTCTTCCATGCTGCCTCTTGCTCCCTGCTCTAATTGACTCCCTCTCTCTTTCTCTTCCATGCTGCCTCTTGCTCCCTGCTCTAATTGACTCCCTCTCTCTTTCTCTTCCATCCTGCCTTTTGCTCCCTGCTCTAATTGGCTCCCTCTCTCTTTCTCTTCCATCCTGCCTCTTGCTCCCTGCTCTAATTGGCTCCCTCTCTCTTTCTCTTCCATGCTGCCTCTTGCTCCCTGCTCTAATTGACTCCCTCTCTCTTTCTCTTCCATGCTGCCTCTTGCTCCCTGCTCTAATTGGCTCCCTCTCTCTTTCTCTTTCATCCTGCCTCTTGCTCCTTGCTCTAATTGGCTCCCTCTCTCTTTCTCTTCCATCCTGCCTCTTGCTCCCTGCTCTAATTGGCTTTGATCTAAAATTGGCCTGGGTAAGAAGTCTGTCTTTTACAGTCACATTTTCATATGGGGGGGCTTTGAACATATTGGAAGGGGGTTCATTTTCCACTTTGACTTCCCTGGGACACCGGGAGGGTTGAGCATATGGCGAACACCCTCGTCACTCCCCACAGCAGCACCCGCCACACGGCCCGCCGGAGTCTCCAGCGACAACAGGAGGGACCATATTCCAATTTCTGCTTCCTGTCAGGGGCGAATCCCAGGGCGCTACCCTCACTCTCCGATCCTCCTCCCTGATCGGTCTCCCCCATCCCTGCTCCTCCAACATCCAACATCTCTCTCCGCACACACACACACACACCCGTGAAGCAAATCAGCATCTCTGTATCACAGTCTGTAACTGTAGAAGGAAGAGTAAAATAACATTGCATTGTATTTCCCTCACACTTTACTGTATAAATGATGGTAGATCTGACAGTCAGAAAGTCAGTGTTTATGGGTAACATTCAGTCAGTGAAATGTAGAGGCTAACTGGTGGAAAATGTTAAGACAAGTCTGATTTATTAAGCCAGTCTTTGTAAGACAAGTCTGATTCAAGCCTGTCTTTGTAAGACAAGGCGGATTCATTGAGCCAGTCTTAGTAAGACAAGTCTGATTCATTAAGCCTGTCCTTGTAAGACAAGTCTGATTCATTAAGCCTGTCTTAGTTAGACAAGTCTGATTCATTAAGCCTGTCTTAGTAAGACAAGTCTGATTCATTAAGCCTGTCTTAGTTAGACAAGTCTGATTCATTAAGCCTGTCTTTGTAAGACAAGTCTGATTCATTAAGCCAGTCTTTGTAAGACAAGTCTGATTCATTAAGCCAGTCTTTGTAAGACAAGTCTGATTCATTAAGCCAGTCTTAGTTAGACCATATAAGAAATAGATAAAACTATTTATTTCACCTTTATTTAACCAGGTAGTCCAGTTGAGAACAAGTTCTCGTTTACAACTGTGACCTGGTCAAGATAAAGCAAAGCAGTGCAACACAAACAACAACAGAGTTACACATGGAATAAACAAGCGTACAGTCAATAACACAATAGAAAAGTCTATATACAGTGTGTACAAATGAAGTAAGTGTCATTTATTTAGTCGACTCTATAAACATTGCTTTGTTCTGTAAAGTAATCTCTGCATGCAGAATAGATGGTGTCTGCGAGTTTGACCAGAAGTCCCCACAAGAATAGTAAACAAACAAACATTTGACCAACTGGGGACATTTTGTTACTCCCCATGAGGTCAAATGCTATTTCTAGGGGGTTTAGGGTTAAGGTTAGAATTAGTGTTTGGGTTAGAATTACAGGGTTAGGGTTAAGAGCTAGGGTTAGTTTTAGGGTTAGGACCTAGGGTTAAGGTTAGGTTTTTGGGTTAATTAGGGTTAGCGTAAGGGTGAGGGAAAATAGGATTTTGAATGGGACTGAATTGTGTGTCGCCACAAGGTTAACAGTACATGACTGTGTGTGTGTGTGTGTGTGTGTGTGTGTGTGTGTGTGTGTGTGTGTGTGTGTGTGTGTGTGTGTGTGTGTGTGTGTGTGTGTGTGTGTGTGCTCCTGTGTTTACATTACCACCACCGTACTGACATACTCCACATTACCACCACCATACTGACATACTCCACATTACCACCACCGTACTGACATACTCCACATTACCACCACCATACTGACATACTCCACATTACCACCACCATACTGACATACTCCACATTACCACCACCATACTGACATACTCCACATTACCACCACCGTACTGACATACTCCACATTACCACCACCGTACTGACATACTCCACATTACCATCACCATACTGACATACTCCACATTACCACCACCATACTGACATACTCCACATTACCACCACCATACTGACATACTCCACATTACCACCACCATACTGACATACTCCACATTACCACCACCATACTGACATACTCCACATTACCATCACCATACTGACATACT
This sequence comes from Oncorhynchus keta, assembly GCF_023373465.1. Classification (NCBI taxonomy): domain Eukaryota; kingdom Metazoa; phylum Chordata; class Actinopteri; order Salmoniformes; family Salmonidae; genus Oncorhynchus; species Oncorhynchus keta. The sequence continues at coordinate 44,659 of NW_026278148.1, read as the reverse complement.
CCACATTACCACCACCATACTGACATACTCCACATTACCACCACCATACTGACATACTCCACATTACCACCACCAGTACTGACATACTCCACATTACCACCACCGTACTGACATACTCCACATTACCACCACCATACTGACATACTCCACATTACCACCACCATACTGACATACTTACCACCACATTACCACCACCCACCATACTGACATCACATTACCACCACCGTACTGACATACTCCACATTACCACCACCCTACTGACATACTCCACATTACCACCACCGTACTGACATACTCCACATTACCACCACCATACTGACATACTCCACATTACCCCCACCGTACTGACATACTCCACATTACCACCACCGTACTGACATACTCCACATTACCACCACCATACTGACATACTCCACATTACCCCACCATACTGACATACTCCACATTACCACCACCATACTGACATACTCCACATTACCACCACCATACTGACATACTCCACATTACCACCACCATACTGACATACTCCACATTACCACCACCATACTGACATACTCCACATTACCACCACCGTACTGACATACTCCACATTACCACCACCATACTGACATACTCCACATTACCACCACCATACTGACATACTCCACATTACCACCACCGTACTGACATACTCCACATTACCACCACCATACTGACATACTCCACATTACCACCACCATACTGACATACTCCACATTACCACCACCATACTGACATACTCCACATTACCACCACCGTACTGACATACTCCACATTACCACCACCATACTGACATACTCCACATTACCACCACCGTACTGACATACTCCACATTACCACCACCGTACTGACATACTCCACATTACCACCACCGTACTGACATACTCCACATTACCACCACCGTACTGACATACTCCACATTACCACCACCGTACTGACATACTCCGCATTACCACCACCGTACTGACATTACCACCACCATACTGACATACTCCACATTACCACCACCATACTGACATACTCCACATTACCACCACCGTACTGACATACTCCACATTACCACCACCGTACTGACATACTCCACATTACCACCACCGTACTGACATACTCCACATTACCACCACCGTACTGACATACTCCACATTACCACCACCATACTGACATACTCCACATTACCACCACCGTACTGACATACTCCACATTACCACCACCATACTGACATACTCTACATTACCACCACCATACTGACATTACCACCACCATACTGACATACTCCACATTACCACCACCATACTGACATACTCCACATTACCACCACCATACTGACATACTCCACATTACCACCACCATACTGACATACTCCACATTACCACCACCATACTGACATACTCCACATTACCACCACCATACTGACATACTCCACATTACCACCACCGTACTGACATACTCCACATTACCACCACCATACTGACATACTCCACATTACCACCACCATACTTACATACTCCACATTACCACCACCATACTGACATACTCCACATTACCACCACCGTACTGACATACTCCACATTACCACCACCATACTGACATACTCCACATTACCACCACCGTACTGACATACTCCACATTACCACCACCGTACTGACATACTCCACATTACCACCACCATACTGACATACTCCACATTACCACCACCATACTGACATACTCCACATTACCACCACCATACTGACTACTCCACATTACCACCACCATACTGACATACATCACATTACCACCACCATACTGACATACTCCACATTACCACCACCATACTGACATACTCCACATTACCACCACCGTACTGACATACTCCACATTACCACCACCATACTGACATACTCCACATTACCACCATACTGACATACTCCACATTACCACCACCATACTGACATACTCCACATTACCACCACCATACTGACATACTCCACATTACCACCACCGTACTGACATACTCCACATTACCCCACCCTTCCATGGATTTTTTCATGCTTTTATCCTTAAATACATTTTCTCTGATTGTTCAGCTTCAGATTACCATACATTATTCCCACCATCACGAGGGCTATTACCATACATTATCCCCACCATCACCGGGGCTATTACCATACATTATCCCCACCATCACGGGGGCTATTACCATACATTATCCCCACCATCGCTGGGGCTGTTATCACCGGGGCTGTTGCCACACATTATCCCCACCATCACCGGGGCTATTACCATACATTATCCCCACCATCACCGGGGCTATTACCATACATTATCCCCACCATCACCGGGGCTGTTGCCATACATTATCCCCACCATCACCGGGGCTATTACCAGACATTATCCCCACCATCACCGGGGCTATTACCATACATTATCCCCACCATCACCGGGGCTATTACCATACATTATCCCCACCATCACCGGGGCTATTACCATACATTATCCCCACCATCACCGGGGCTGTTGCCATACATTATCCCCACCATCACCGGGGCTATTACCAGACATTATCCCCACCATCACCAGGGCTATTACCATACATTATCCCCACCATCACCGGGGCTATTACCAGACATTATCCCCACCATCACCGGGGCTATTACCAGACATTATCCCCACCATCACCGGGGCTGTTGCCATACATTATCCCCACCATCACCGGGGCTATTACCAGACATTATCCCCACCATCACCGGGGCTATTACCAGACATTATCCCCACCATCACCGGGGCTGTTGCCATACATTATCCCCACCATCACCGGGGCTATTACCATACATTATCCCCACCAGCACCGGGGCTGTTGCCATACATTATCCCCACCATCACCGGGGCTATTACCATACATAATCCCCACCAGCACCGGGGCTGTTGCCATACATTATCCCCACCAGCACCGGGGCTGTTGCCATACATTATCCCCACCAGCACCGGGGCTGTTGCCGTGTTTGAAGTTATTGTATCAGTCCCAAGTTGTCACCTAACAGTGTGAGCCTGTTGATAAGACGTGTTGAAATAGATTATCCCCACTGAAGAAACTATTCCTGTGTTCCCCCTTGTCACCAGGGCTATGGTAACCATACATCTATCCCCACCACAGGACATTGTATGTATGTATTTGTGTGTGTGTGTGTGTGTGTGTGTGTGTGTGTGTGTGTGTGTGTGTGTGTGTGTGTGTGTGTGTGTGTGTGTGTGTGTGTGTGTGTGTGTGTGTGTGTGTGAGTGTGTGTGTGTTGGCCCACCTGGGTGCACTGATAGAGCCCTGTGTAAAGCCTTTTATCAGATTGCAGGCTGTTGCTCTTGTAAAAACCCCTTCAATTATTCAGCAAAGTCAAGTTCTGTTTTATCTCCCAAGTGGGCCTGCTTGGGGACAGCAGGGAGGGACAGAGGGATGGAGGGATAAAAGAGGAGGGAGAAGAGGAGCATTATCCCCACCATCACAGCAGGGAGGAGAGGGAGGGAGGGAAGGAGGGAGGTGAGGGATCAGGGAGGGAGGGGGAGGGTCAGGGAGGGACAGGAGGGAGCCTGGGGCTGGAGGGAGGGAGGGAGGGAGGGACCAGGGACATTATCCCCACCATCAGGGGCTATTAAGGAGGGATGAGCATACATTATCCCCACCATCACCTGATGCCACTAATTACTGTCTCATTTAGATGTGATTGAAATAACCAGCAGCTGGAGACATGGAGAAATAGACAACACCAAACAAGGAAGGACCAACGATATCTTATCCCCATGGAATGACCAGGGTATTCTATATGATTTATTCCATTAGGCAGGGTGGAGTCCAATTGAGACCAGGTGTTGTTTACCAACAGGGAGCCCTGTATGACAAACAATTATCCCCACCATCACCAGGGCTATTACAAGACATACAAAACATACAAAACATATCAAAACACAAACACAAAAAAACAACCATTTCCCTCGGCAAAGAAATCCTCAACCAACCATCTGAATGACCTGAAAGACATCAGTCCATCTAACTGTAGGTTATTCTGAATGGCCTGAAAGACACCAGTCCATCCAACTGTAGGTTATTCTGAATGACCAGAAAGACACCAGTCCTTCCAACTGTAGGTTATTCTGAATGACCTGAAAGACACCAGTCCTTCCAACTGTAGGTTATTCTGAATGACCCCACCATCACCAACTGGGCTATTCTGAATGACCTTATCCCCACCATCCTTCCAACTGTAGGTTATTCTGAATGACCTGATACATTATCCTTCCAACTGTAGGTTACCTGAATGACCTGAAAGACACCATCCTTCCAACTGTAGGTTATTCTGAATGACCTGAAAGACACCATCCATCCAACTGGGTTATTCTGAATGACCTGAAAGACATCAGTCCATCCAACTGTAGGTTATTCTGAATGACCCCAAAGACACAAGTCCATCCAACTGTAGGTTATTCTGAATGACCTTATCCCCAGTCCATCTAACTGGGTTATTCTGAATGACCTGAAAGACACCAGTCCATCCAACTGTAGGTTATTCTGAATGACCTGAAAGACACCAGTCCTTCCAACTGTAGGTTATTCTGAATGACCTGAAAGACACCAGTGTTCTTTCCTTGTCGAGGTGTGTGGTAACCAATACATCTATAAAAATACAGTGTTGTATTTATTTGCCTTCCAACTGTAGGTTATTCTGAATGACCTGAAAGACACCAGTCCTTCCAACTGTAGGTTATTCTGAATGACCTGAAAGACACCAGTCCTTCCAACTGTAGGTTATTCTGAATGACCTGAAAGACACCAGTCCTTCCAACTGTAGGTTATTCTGAATGACCTGAAAGACACCAGTCCATCCAACTGTAGGTTATTCTGAATGACCTCAAAGACACAAGTCCATCCAACTGTAGGTTATTCTGAATGACCTGAAAGACACCAGTCCATCTAACTGTAGGTTATTCTGAATGACCTGAAAGACACCAGTCCATCCAACTGTAGGTTATTCTGAATGACCTCAAAGACACCAGTCTTTGACACCAGTCAACTGTAGGTTATTCTGAATGACCTGAAAGACACCAGTCCATCCAACTGTAGGTTATTCTGAATGACCTGAAAGACACCAGTCCATCCAACTGTAGGTTATTCTGAATGACCTGAAAGACACCAGTCCATCTAACTGTAGGTTATTCTGAATGACCTGAAAGACACCAGTCCATCTAACTGTAGGTTATTCTGAATGACCTGAAAGACACCAGTCCATCTAACTGTAGGTTATTCTGAATGACCTGAAAGACATCAGTCCATCCAACTGTAGGTTATTCTGAATGACCTGAGAGACACCAGTCCATCCAAAATCAAATCAAATCAAATGTATCAGCTGATATCTCAAAGTGCTGTACAGAAACCCAGCCTAAAACCCCAAACAGCAAGCAATGCAGGTGTAGAAGCACGGTGGCTAGGAAAAACTCCCTAGAAAGGCCAAAACCTAGGAAGAAACCTAGAGAGGAACCAGGCTATGTGGGGTGGCCAGTCCTCTTCTGGCTGTGCCGGGTGGAGATTATAACAGAACATGGCCAAGATGTTCAAATGTTCATAAATGACCAGCATGGTCGAATAATAATAAGGCAGAACAGTTGAAACTGGAGCAGCAGCACAGTCAGGTGGACTGGGGACAGCAAGGAGTCATCATGTCAGGTTGTCCTGGGGCACAGTCTTTGGGCTCAGGTCCTCCGAGAGAGAGATAGAAAGAGAGAATTAGAGAGAGCATATGTGGGGTGGCCAGTCCTCTTCTGGCTGTGCCGGGTGGAGATTATAACAGAACATGGCCAAGATGTAGGTTATTCTGAATGACCTGAAAGACACCAGTCCATCCAACTGTAGGGTAATTCTGAAGTGTTCCACAAGGAAAGTGTGTTAAAAACAAAACACTGTTTAACCTAAATCTGTACTTGGTGCAGCAACAGCAAAGACTTCCTGTCTTTAGGGTTTGAGGTCTGTGGTTCCATTGTGTTTAAACTGACCGAAAGTAGCGGTGGGAGACAACATGTATTGTACATGACCAGCTTACTTCTGAGGTATCTGGAGATATGAGTCATGTGTGTGTGTGTGTGAGTCATGTGTGTGTGTGTGTGAGTCATGTGTGTGTGTGTGTGAGTCATGTGTGTGTGTGAGTCATGTGTGTGTGTGTGTGAGTCATGTGTGTGTGTGTGAGTCATGTGTGTGTGTGTGTGAGTCATGTGTGTGTGTGTGTGAGTCATGTGTGTGTGTGTGAGTCATGTGTGTGTGTGTGTGTCATGTGTGTGTGTGTGTCATGTGTGTGTGTGTGTGAGTCATGTGTGTGTGTGTGAGTCATGTGTGTGTGTGTGTGTGTGATGTGTGTGTGTGTGTGTGTCATGTGTGTGTGTGTGAGTCATGTGTGTGTGTGTGTGAGTCATGTGTGTGTGTGTGTGAGTCATGTGTGTGTGTGTGTGAGTCATGTGTGTGTGTGTGTGAGTTATGTGTGTGTGTGTGAGTCATGTGTGTGTGTGTGTGAGTCATGTGTGTGTGTGTGTGAGTCATGTGTGTGTGTGTGTGAGTCATGTGTGTGTGTGTGAGTCATGTGTGTGTGTGTGAGTCATGTGTGTGTGTGTGTGAGTCATGTGTGTGTGTGTGAGTCATTGCGCTGGCAGATCAAATGAATGTCTTCCATCTGACATGATGTGACGGGCCCATAAGATCTCCGCACATTTCAAAGCTCTCAATTCCAAGGTTCATGTGATCATCGACCTCGCCAAGGCTTTCGACTCTGTCAATCACCAAATTCTTATCGGCAGACTCAACAGCCTCGGTTTTTCGGATGACTGCCTTGCCTGGTTCACCAATTACTTTGCAGACAGAGTTCAGTGTGTCAAATCAGAGGGCATGCTGTCCGGTCCTCTGGCAGTCTCTATGGGGGTGCCACAGGGTTCAATTCTCGGGCCGACTCTTTTCTCTGTATATAGTCAATGATGTTGCTCTTGCTGCGGGCGATTCCCTGATCCACCTCTGCAGACGACACCATTCTATATACCCGGCCCGTCATCACACTGTGCTATCCAACCTCCAAACGATTCATGCCATACAGCACTCCTTCCGTGGCCTCCAACTGTCTAAACGCAGTAAAACATGCAT
>NW_026278148.1:0-32500 GCF_023373465.1 Oncorhynchus keta | reverse complement strand
GGAATGTGTTCCTAGTGGTCCCCTTCAGGGAGAGAGCTGTGTTTCTAGTGGTGTGAATGTGTTGGTAGTCTCCTAGAGGGATAGCCCAATGTGTTGTTTCTGTTCTGGGAGATGGGGGAATAGTTCCTCCTCTCAGCCCAAGAGGGAATGTCTGTTTCTGTTCTGTGACTTGTCTCCTAGTCTCCTCCCCTCTCAGCCCAAGGGGGTCTGTTTCTGTTCTGTGACTTGTCTCCTAGTGTCCTCCCCTTCAGCCCAAGAGGGGGAATGTCTGTTTCTGTTCTAGTGACTAGGTGTCTCCTAGTAGTGGTCCCAGCCCAATAGGGGGAATGTTTCTGTTCTGTGACTATGTCTCCTAGTGGTAGAGGAAGAGAGGGGTCCCAGCCCAAGAGCTGTCTGTTTCTAGTTCTGTGACTGTGTTGGTAGTCTCCTCCCCTTCCAGCCCAAGAGTGTCTGTTTCTGTTCTGTGAATGTGTCTCCTAGTCTCCTCCCCTCCCAGCCCCATCCTGTCTGGTTCTGTGAGTCTCCTAGTCTGTGTTGGTAGTTGTTCTGGGGAATGTGTCTGGTAGTCTAGAGGGAAATAGGGGAAGAGCTGGTGTGGTTCTGGGAGATAGTGAATGTGTTGTTAGTCTAGAGGGAGATAGCCCCATGTGTTGTCTGTTTCTGTTCTGGGAATGTGTTGGTAGTGGTAGAGGGAGATAGGGGGAATGTGTTGTCTGGTAGAGGGAGATGGGAATGTGTTGGTAGTGGTAGAGGGAGAGAGGGGGAATGTGTTGACTAGTGGTAGTCTCCTCCCCTCCCAGCCCAGAGCTGGGGTGACTTGTTGGTAGTGGTCCTCCCCTCCCAGCCCCATGTGTCTGTTTCTGTTCTGGGAGAGAGGGGGAATGTCTCCTAGTCTCCTCCTCCCAGCCCAAGGGAGATATGCTGTCTGTTTCTGTTCTGTGGGACTTGTCTCCTAGTCCCCTTCCAGCCCCATCCTGTCTGTTTCTGTTCTGTGACTTGTCTCCTAGTCTCCTCCCCTTAGAGCCCCATCCTGTCTGTTTCTGTTCTGTGACTTGTCTCCTAGTCTCCTCCCCTCCCAGCCCCATCCTGTCTGTTTCTGGGACTTGTCTCCTAGTCTTGGTCCCCTCCCAGAGGGATATAGGGGATGTGTTGGTAGTGGTAGAGGAGAGGGGGAGAATCCTGTTGGTAGTGGTCTGGAGACTTGGGGAATGTGTTAGTCTCCTCCCTCCCAGCCCATAGGGGTCTGTTTCTGTTCTGTGACTTGTCTCCTAGTCTCCTCCCCTTCCAGCCCATAGAGCTGTCTGTTTCTGTTCTGTGACTTGTCTCCTAGTCTAGTTGTAGGGAGAGAGCCCAAGAGCTGGTCTGTTAGGGGGAATGTGTTCTAGTCTGAGGGAGATAGGGGAATGTGTTGGTAGTGGTAGTAATAGTCTAACTCCCCTTAGAGCCCAAGAGGGGGAAACTGTTTCTAGTTAAATACAGAGATAGGGGGAATCCTGTCTCCTAGTGGTAGAGGGATATAGGGGAATGTGTTGGTAGTGGTCAGGGAGATAGGGGGAATGTGTTGGTAGTGGTAAGGGAGATAGGGGAATGTGTTTTGGTAGGTTAAGATAGGTTGTAGTGTCTCCTAGATATAGGGAATGTTTGGTAGTGGTAGAGGGAGATAGGGGGAATGTGTTGGTAGTGGTAGAGGGAGAGAGGGGTGTGTTGGTAGTGGTAGAGGGATATGGGGATGTCAATAGTGGGATAGGGGAATGTAGTGGAGAGGGAGATGGGGGAATGTGTTGGTAGTGTAGAGGGATATGGGGAATGAATGTGTCTCCTAGTGGTAGGGGATGGGGAATGTGTTGTAGTGGTAGAGGGATATAGGGGATGTGTGGTGTGGTAGAGGGAGATAGGGGAATGTGTTGTAGTGTGTGTGGGGAGATGTGTTGGAGGGGGAATGTGTGTGGTAGTGGTGTGGAGAGAGGGGAATGTGTTGTGTGTAGTGGTAGGGGGTGAGTGGGGTGTGTTGTGTGTGTGTTATGTGATGTGTTGTGTAGTGGTAGAGGTAGCCCATAGAGGTCTGTGTTGTAGTGTAGAGGGATCCTAGGGGATGTGTGTTGCCCAAGGGAGATGGGAATGTGTTGTTCTGTGACTAGAGGGAGATATGGTGGTGTGGGATCTAGGGGGAATGTTTGGTAGTGGTAGAGGGATATGTGGAAGAGTGTTGGTAGTGTTGTGTGATATAGGGGATGTGTTGGTAGTGGTAAGGAGAGTGGAATGTGTTGTAGTGTGATGTGTTGGTTGTAGAACAGATATAGGGGATGTGTGTGAGCTGTCTGATGATGAATGTGTTGTAGTGGTAGAGGGATATGGGTGTGTGTGTAGTGTTCTGGTGAGTGTGTGTGAATGTGTGTGTGTGGTGTGGAGAGAGGGGAATGTGTGGTAGTGGTGTGGGATGTTGTCTGTGTGTTGGTTCCAGCCCAAGGGAATGTGTGTGTAGGGAATTCAATGTGTTCTGTAGTTTTGATCTAAATGTCTTGGTTGGAGGGAAGTGTTTAGAAAGGGAATGTGTTGTTTTTAGAGAAGCTAGGGGGAATGTGTTGGTATCCCTCTCATTGGAGAGGAGATAGGGGGGACCTGTTGGTTCCTAGAGGCAATATTTGAGGGGAAACAAGGTTGGTAGTGAGAGGGAGATAGGGGGAATGTTTTTGGTAGACACATCCTTAGTTGGCCACGCAGGGAGATAGGGGAATGTGTTGGTAGTGGAGCACGTGATAGAGGAATGTGTTTTGTGGTAGAGGAAAACACCGTTGGTAACACCGAGAAAATGCCCTTAGTAGGGAATGTAGGGGGGAATGTGTTGCAATGGTGACAAAGAGGGGGAATGTGTTGGTAGTGGTAGAGGGAGATAGTGTGTGTCTGGAGCAGAGAACTTGTGTTGGTAGTGCTGTAGGGGAATGTGTTGGTAGTGGTAAGATATAGGGGGAATGTGTTGGTAGTGGTTGTGTTGGTAGTGGTTTGTCAGGAGATAGGGGAATGTCTGGTCTGTTCCGACAAACACTGTCAGCTGCATCATTTCTAATTTATGGGGCTCATTAAACAACGGGATATAGGGGTATGTGTTGGTTAGCAATTATCATTTATCATGATATATTATTTAACAGGAGCTCATTCTCCCGGCTAGAGGACTAGGGGAGGCAGGGAGGGATGGCGGGAGATATGGTGGAAGGGAAAGGACCACAGGGGTAGTTAAAAGATAGCTGGTGTTGTGTAGTGAGTCTGAGAGATAGAGAGATGTGTTGGTGTGGTAGGGGAGATAGGAACAGTGGTAGAGGGCAGTGGGATATGTGTGTGTGGTAGTGGTAGGGGAATAGGGGGAATGTGTTGGTAGTGGGTTGGTAGTGGTAGAGGGAGATAGGGGAATGAGATTCCCACAGTTGGTAGTGCTTACAGGGAGATCAAGGAATGTGTTGGTATGTCAGAGGAGGAGGAGAATGTAGGGTAGGGTAGAGGATCCTAGGGGGATGTTTGAGAGAAAGATAGGGTCAAAGGGTAGAGGGAGATAGGGTCAAAGTGGTAGGGTATAGGGGAATGTGATAGAGGTCAAGGGGATGGGTAGAGAAGAGATAATGGTCAAAGGGTAGAGGGAGATATGGATAGGGTCAAAGGTTGGTAGTGGTAGGAGATAGGGGGAATGTGGTAGTGGTAGAGAGATAGGGGAATGTGTTGGTAGGGTAGAGAGAGATAGGGGAATGGGTAGTGGTAGAGGAGATATGGGGTCAAAGGGATATAGGGGAATGTGGGTCAGTAGAGGGAGATAGGGGGAATGGGGTAGAGAGAGATAGGGGGAATGTGTTGGTAGTGGTAGAGGGAGATAGGGTCAATGTGGTAGAGAGGAGATAGGGGAATGTGTTGGTAGTGCTAGAGGGAGATAGGGTCAATGTGTTGGTAGTGGTAGAGAGATAGGGGAAAGGGTAGAGAGAGATAGGGGAATGTAGTGGTAGAGGGAGATAGGGGAATGTGTCAAAGTGGTAGAGGGATTTAGGGGAATGTGTTGGTAGTGGTAGAGATAGGGGATGTGGGTAGAGAGAGATAGGGTCAATGGGTAGCGGTAGAGGAGATAGGGTCAGGGGGATGTGTTGGTAGTGGTAGAGGGAGATAGGGGGAATGTGTTGGTAGTGGTAGAGGGATAGGGGAATGTGTTGGTAGAGAGGGAGATAGGGGGAATGTCAAAGTGGTAGAGGGAGATAGGGGAATGGGTAGTGAGAGAGATAGGGGAATGGTTGGTAGTGGTAGAGAGATAGGGGAATGTGTTGGTAGGGTAGAGGGGTAGATAGAATGTGGGTAGTGCAAGAGGAGAGAGGGAATGGGGTAGTGGTAGAGGAGATGGGGTCATGTGTTGGTAGAGGGAGATAGGGTCAAAGGGTAGAGGGAGATGGGGGAATGTGTTGTAGAGGTAGAGATAGGGTCAATGGGGTAGTGGTAGAGATGGGGAGTCAAAGGGTACAGAGAGATAGGGTCAAAGGGAGAGAGAGATAGGGTCAAAGGGTAGAGAGAGATAGGGTCAAATGGGTAGAGAGAGATAGGGTCAAAGGGTAGAGAGAGATAGGGTTGGTAGTGGTAGAGATAGATAGGGTTGGTAGTGGTAGAGAGAGGGGGAATGTGTTGGTAGTGGTAGAGGGAGATAGGGGAAAAGGGTAGAGGAGATGGGGAATGTGTTGGTAGTGGTAGAGGGAGATAGGGGAATGTGTTGGTAGTGGTAGGATATAGGGGGGAGGTGTTGGTAGTGGTAGAGGGAGATAGGGGAATGTGTTGGTAGTGGTAGAGGGATATAGGGGAATGTGTTGGTAGTGGTAGAGGGAGATAGGGGGAATGTGTTGGTAGTGGTAGAGGGAGATAGGGGGAATGTGTTGGTAGTGGTAGAGGGAGATAGGGGAATGTGTTGGTAGTGGTAGAGGGAGAGAGGGGAATGTGTTGGTAGTGGTAGAGGGAGATAGGGGAATGTGTTGGTAGTGGTAGAGGGAGATAGGGGGAATGTGTTGGTAGTGGTAGAGATATAGGGGGAATGTGTTGGTAGTGCTAGAGGGAGATAGGGGAATGTGTTGGTAGTGGTAGAGAGAGATAGGGGAATGTGTTGGTAGTGGTAGAGGGAGATGGGGGAATGTGTTAGGGTAGAGGGAGATGGGGGAATGTGTTGGTAGTGGTAGAGGGAGATAGGGGGAATGTGTTGGTAGTGGTAGAGGGAGATAGGGGAATGTGTTGGTAGTGGTAGAGGAGATAAGGGGAATGTGTTGGTAGTGGTAGAGGGATATAGGGGGAATGTGTTGGTAGTGGTAGAGGGAGATAGGGGAATGTGTTGGTAGTGATTGAGGGAGATAGGGGAATGTGTTGGTAGTGGTAGAGGGAGATAGGGGAATGTAGTGGTAGAGGGATATAGGGGGAATGTGTTGGTAGTGGTAGAGGGATATAGGGGGATGTGTTGGTAGAGGAAGAGGGGGAATGTGTTGTTAGGGTAGAGGGAGATATGGTGTTGGGATAGTGGTAGAGTGGAGATAGGGGGAATGTGTTGGTAGTGGTAGAGGGAGATAGGGGAATGTGTTGGTAGTGGTAGAGGGAGATAGGGGAATGTGTTGGTAGTGGTAGAGGGAGATATGGTGGTAGTGGGATATAGGGGGAATGTGTTGGTAGTGGTAGAGGGAGATAGGGGGAATGTGTTGGTAGTGATAGAGGGAGATAGGGGAATGTGTTGGTAGTGGTAGAGGGAGATAGGGGAATGTGTTGGTAGTGCTAGAGGGAGATAGGGGGAATGTGTTGGTAGTGGTAGAGGGAGAGAGGGGGAATGTGTTGGTAGTGGTAGAGGGATATAGGGGGATGTGTTGGTAGAGGGAGATAGGGGAATGTAGTGGTAGAGGGAGATAGGGGGAATGTGTTGGTAGTGGTAGAGGGATATAGGGGGAATGTGTTGGTAGTGGTAGAGGGATATAGGGGGATGTGTTGGTAGAGGAAGAGAGGGGGAATGTGTTGTTAGCGGTAGAGGGAGATATGGTGATAGTGGGATATAGGGGGAATGTGTTGGTAGTGGTAGAGGGAGATAGGGGGAATGTGTTGGTAGTGGTAGAGGGAGATAGGGGGAATGTGTTGGTAGTGGTAGAGGGAGATAGGGGGAATGTGTTGGTAGTGGTAGAGGGAGATAGGGGGAATGTGTTGGTAGTGATAGAGGGAGATAGGGGGAATGTGTTGGTAGTGGTAGAGGGAGATAGGGGGAATGTGTTGGTAGTGCTAGAGGGAGATAGGGGGAATGTGTTGGTAGTGCTAGAGGGAGAGAGGGGGAATGTGTTGGTAGTGGTAGAGGGATATAGGGGGATGTGTTGGTAGAGGGAGATAGGGGAATGTAGTGGTAGAGGGAGATAGGGGGAATGTGTTGGTAGTGGTAGAGGGATATAGGGGGAATGTGTTGGTAGTGGTAGAGGGATATAGGGGGATGTGTTGGTAGTGGTAGAGGGAGAGAGGGGGAATGTGTTGGTAGAGGAAGAGAGGGGGAATGTGTTGTTAGCGGTAGAGGGAGATATGGTGATAGTGGGATATAGGGGGAATGTGTTGTTAGCGGTAGAGGGAGATAGGGGGAATGTGTTGGTAGTGGTAGAGGGAGATAGAGGGAATGTGTTGGTAGTGGTAGAGGGATATAGGGGAATGTGTTGGTAGTGGTAGAGGGAGTGAGGGGGAATGTGTTGGTAGTGGTAGAGGGAGATAGGGGGAATGTGTTGGTAGTGGTAGAGGGAGATAGGGGGAATGTGTTGGTAGTGGTAGAGGGAGATAAGGGGAATGTGTTGGTAGTGGTAGAGGGATATAGGGGAATGTGTTGGTAGTGGTAGAGGGAGATAGGGGGAATGTGTTGGTAGTGGTAGAGGGATATAGGGGAATGTGTTGGTAGTGGTAGAGGGAGATAGGGGGAATGTGTTGGTAGTGGTAGAGGGATATAGGGGAATGTGTTGGTAGTGGTAGAGGGAGATAGGGGAATGTGTTGGTAGTGGTAGAGGGAGATAGGGGGAATGTGTTGGTAGTGGTAGAGGGAGATAGGGGGAATGTGTTGGTAGTGGTAGAGGGAGATAGGGGGAATGTGTTGGTAGTGGTAGAGGGATATAGGGGGAATGTGTTGGTAGTGCTAGAGGGAGATAGGGGAATGTGTTGGTAGTGGTAGAGAGATATAGGGGAATGTGTTGGTAGTGGTAGAGGGAGATGGGGGAATGTGTTGGTAGTGGTAGAGGAGATAGGGGAATGTGTTGGTAGTGGTAGAGGGAGATAGGGGAATGTGTTATAGTAGTGGTAGAGGGAGATAGGGGGAATGTGTTGGTAGTGGTAGAGGGAGATAGGGGGAATGTGTTGGTAGTGGTAGAGGGAGATAGGGGAATGTGTTGGTAGTGGTAGAGGGAGATAGGGGGAATGTGTTGGTAGTGATTGAGGGAGATAGGGGGAATGTGTTGGTAGTGGTAGGGGGAGATAGGGGGAATGTGTTGGTAGTGATTGAGGGAGATAGGGGGAATGTGTTGGTAGTGATTGAGGGAGATAGGGGGAATGTGTTGGTAGTGGTAGGGGGAGATAGGGGGAATGTGTTGGTAGTGGTAGAGGGAGATAGGGGGAATGTGTTGGTAGTGGTAGAGGGAGATAGGGGGAATGTGTTGGTAGTGGTAGAGTATGATACACAAACACCCAAACAAAGAGATATGGTCAAAAAGTGATTGAATTGATTTGGATTTACCAATATTCTGTGTGCTGTGGTATTTATACAACACTAGATAATTCTCCTGTTATAGTCCCCTGCTGTTCTATATCAAATAATCATCAATTCCTCATGTGACATGTTGTTCCAGACTCCCCATTACTGTAGAGCTCAATGATAGTCATAACTCTGTCAAGGCAATGGCAATGTAATTAGCTTTATGAATATCGTGACCTTTCGCCTTCATTCTCCTGCCATAAGCATCTTCTCTCTCTCTCTCCTTCCTCTCACTCTCTCTGTCTTTCAATGTCTCTCTCTCTTCCTCCCCCTCTCTCTCCTTCCTCCCCCTCTCTCTGTCTTTCAATGTCTCTCTCTCTCCTTCCTCCCACTCTCTGTCTTTCAATGTCTCTCTCTCTCCTTCCTCCCACTCTCTCTGTCTTTCAATGTCTCTCTCTCCTTCCTCCCACTCTCTCTGTCTTCAATGTCTCTCTCTCTCCTTCCTCCCACTCTCTCTGTCTTTCAATGTCTCTCTCTCTCCTTCCTCCCACTCTCTCTGTCTTTCAATGTCTTTCTCTCTCCTTCCTCCCACTCTCTGTCTTTCAATGTCTCTCTCTCCTTCCTCCCCTCTCTCTGTCTTTCAATGTCTCTCTCTCTCTCTCCTCCCACTCTCTCTGTCTTTCAATGTCTCTCTCTCTCCTTCCTCCCACTCTCTCTGTCTTTCAATGTCTCTCTCTCTCCTTCCTCCCACTCTCTCTGTCTTTCAATGTCTCTCTCTCCTTCCTCCCCTCTCTCTGTCTTTCAATGTCTCTCTCTCTCCTCCCTCCCACTCTCTGTCTTTCAATGTCTCTCTCTCTCCTTCTTCCCACTCTCTCTGTCTTTCAATGTCTCTCTCTCTCCTTCTTCCCACTCTCTCTGTCTTTCAATGTCTCTCTCTCTCCTTCCTCCCACTCTCTCTGACTTTCAATGTCTCTCTCTCTCCTTCCTCCCACTCCCTTTGTCTTTCAATGTCTCTCTCTCCTTCCTCCCACTCTCTCTGTCTTTCAATGTCGCTCTCTCTCCTTCCTCCCCCTCTCTCTCCTTCCTCCCCCTCTCTCTGTCTTTCAATGTCTCTCTCTCCTTCCTCCCACTCTCTGTCTTTCAATGTCTCTCTCTCTCTCCTTCCTCCCCCTCTCTCTGTCTTTTAATGTCTCTCTCCCCTTCCTCCCACTCTCTCTGTCTTTCAATGTGTCTCTCTCTCTCCTTCCTCCCCCTCTCTCTGTCTTTTAATGTCTCTCTCCCCTTCCTCCCACTCTCTCTGTCTTTCAATGTGTCTCTCTCCTTCCTCTCACTCTCTGTCTTTCAATGTCTCTCTCTCTCTCCTTCCTCCCCCTCTCTCTCTCCTTCTTCCCACTCTCTCTGTCTTTCAATGTCTCTCTCTCTCTCCTTCCTCCCCCTCTCTCTCTCCTTCTTCCCACTCTCTCTGTCTTTCAATGTCTCTCTCTCTCTCTCCTCTCCCCTCTCTCTCTCCTTCTTCCCACTCTCTCTGTCTTTCAATGTTTCCCTCCCTCTCTCTCTCTCTCTCTCTCTCTCTCTCTCTCTCTCTCTCTCTCTCTCTCTCTCGTACTTCCTCTCTCTGCTTCTTTATCCGCTGTGCTTCAGGTTAGAAGTTTCCCCCCTCTCCTCTTTGTGAATCCATGACAGATGCCTAATTGGATGATGAATGTCCCTTTATTACTCTGTAATGGAACTGCCAGCTATTTGATTGGTTTGTGAGGATGTGGACGGGCTCTCCTGGTTGGCTCCTGTGAGGGTGTGGGGTAGAGTTGTTTGGGGAAGGGTGGTAACACGGCCGGTAGCATCTCCCACTCTCCATCTGTCTCTTCACTCACACCCCTGCAAGCCTTCAAACCTCGCAACACACACACACACACACACACACACACACACACACACACACACACACACACACACACACACACACACACACACACACACACACACACACACACACACACACACACACACACACACACACACACACACACACACACACACACACACACACACACACACCCTCTGCCCCAGCTCCTCTACTCACCTCTCACACAGGGGGTGAAGGTTCTTCAGTGAATCTTGTGAATCATAATAAATTATGCAAATAGATCCTGGCGTTGACAATGAGACCATTTTTTGTTGTTGTCGGGGGGGGGTCTCGTCTTCATGCCCCCACTTGTCCGGCCCTTTCTCCATTCCCGCTGTACTGAAATTGACTCACATATTCACATATTCACACACATGCACGCACACAAGCACGCACACAAGCACACACACACACACACACACACACACACACACACACACACACACACACACACACACACACACACACACACACACACACACACACACACACACACAGATCCAGCCCGATGAGGAAGATAGTGTGTGTGTGTGAGTGTGTGCGTGTGTGCCTATGTGATTGTGTAGTGGGGTCTGACCTGACAAGAGCCCGATGAAGATTAATGCCCTGGGTGTGAGTGACAGGGTGGGGAATTGAAGGGCAGAGGGCCTCGTTTATCAGCCCCTGACAGGTGCCATTCATACCCTCTGTTCTGATGCCACGGCAACCTCTCCCCCACTTTCCCGTCTCACCCTTCTCCTTCTGTACCCCTCTCTTGTGTTTCTCTCCCCCTATCCCAACCCAACTAAACCAAACAGCCAACATCCTCCTTCCGTCTCACCCTTCTCCTTCTGTACCCCTCTCTTGTGTTTCTCTCCCCCTATCCCAACCCAACTAAACCAAACAGCCAACATCCTTCCGTCTCACCCTTCTCCTTCTGTACCCCTCTCTTGTGTTTCTCTCCCCCTATCCCAACCCAACTAAACCAAACAGCCAACATCCTCCTTCCGTCTCACCCTTCTCCTTCTGTACCCCTCTCTTGTGTTTCTCTCCCCCTATCCCAACCCAACTAAACCAAACAGCCAACATCCTCCTTCCGTCTCACCCTTCTCCTTCTGTACCCCTCTCTTGTGTTTCTCTCCCCCTATCCCAACACAACTAAACCAAACAGCCAACATCCTCCTTCCGTCTCACCCTTCTCCTTCTGTACCCCTCTCTTGTGTTTCTCTCCCCCTATCCCAACACAACTAAACCAAACAGTCAACATCCTCCTTCCGTCTCACCCTTCTCCTTCTGTACCCCTCTCTTGTGTTTCTCTCCCCCTATCCCAACACAACTAAACCAAACAGCCAACATCCTCCTTCCGTCTCACCTCCCCTCTTTCTTTTCTCTTCCTCTACCTGCCCTCCTCCGTTGTTCTCCATCAACCAGGTGAAGGTTTAGTGATCCACACGGATCCCCAGAGTTAAAACTCACTCTTTTGGAGCGAGGGTCTGATGAATTGAACATTCAGAAAATCAGATCAGGGTGTCACGTCCTGACCTTAGAGAGCCTTTATTTTCTATGGCGGAGTAGGTCAGGCCGTGACTGGGGGGGGTTTAGACTAGTTTATATTTTCTATGTGGGGTTCTAGGTTGTTTTTTCTATGTTGGGGGTTTTGGTATGATTCCAAATTAGAGGCAGCTGGCTGTCGTTGTCTCTAATTGGGGATCATATTTACGTAGCATGTTTTCCACCGGTGGGTTAAGGGATATTGTTTATGTTGGGAGTTAGTGCCCATAGTGCACCTCAGTAGTCACGGTTTGTTCGTTTATTGTTTTGTTAAGTTTCACGAACATTGAAGTATGTGGAACTCATATCGCGCTGCGTCTTGGTCCGACCGTTATTACAAACAACGTGACACAGGGAGACCCTGACAGTTACTTATTAACGATGACTACTGGGGGCCTTCTGCCTTTCTCCCTGGGCCTTGACATCTGAAGGAGCAGACCTGGGCCTTGAAATCTGAAGGAGCAGACCTGGGCCTTGACATCTGAAGGAGCAGACCTGGGCCTTGAAATCTGAAGGAGCAGACCTGGGCCTTGAAATCTGAAGGAGCAGACCTGGGCCTTGACATCTGAAGGAGCAGACCTGGGCCTTGACATCTGAAGGAGCAGACCTGGGCCTTGAAATCTGAAGGAGCAGACCTGGGCCTTGAAATCTGAAGGAGCAGACCTGGGCCTTGAAATCTGAAGGAGCAGACCTGGGCCTTGAAATCTGAAGGAGCAGACCTGGGCCTTGACATCTGAAGGAGCAGACCTGGGCCTTGAAATCTGAAGGAGCAGACCTGGGCCTTGACATCTGAAGGAGCAGATCTGGGCCTTGAAATCTGAAGGAGCAGACCTGGGCCTTGACATCTGAAGGAGCAGACCTGGGCCTTGACATCTGAAGGAGCAGACCTGAGCCTTGACATCTGAAGGAGCAGACCTGGGCCTTGAAATCTGAAGGAGCAGACCTGGACATCTGCAGACCTGGGCCTTGACATCTGAAGGAGCAGACCTGGGCTTGAAATCTGAAGGAGCAGACCTGGGCCTTGAAATCTGAAGGAGCAGACCTGGGCCTTGAAATCTGAAGGAGCAGACCTGGGCCTTGACATCTGAAGGAGCAGACCTGGGCCTTGACATCTGAAGGAGCAGACCTGGGCCTTGAAATCTGAAGGAGCAGACCTGGGCCTTGACATCTGAAGGAGCAGACCTGGGCCTTGAAATCTGAAGGAGCAGACCTGGGCCTTGACATCTGAAGGAGCAGACCTGGGCCTTGACATCTGAAGGAGCAGACCTGGGTTCAAATTCTGTTCAAAGTAATAACAAATACTTAACCTGGGCTTCATTGAGTGTATCTGATGCAATGAAACCAATTGCTTGCCATCTAGTCTAAAACAAACGCTAAAATATTTCATATAGCGTTTAAAATATGTCTCTGCAGTGGATAGCAGCTGTCTTGAAACAACCAAGAGATTCCTATCACTGTTCTGTCAAAGCGTTTGGTTAGAAGACCATCTCTTTGCTGTTCATTGAATTTCTCTCAATTAATAATATATGAATGTCAAGAAATATATCACTGAGATATAGACTACGTGTTTGGTTTGTATTTCTGTGTGTGTGTGTTCGTGTGCAGATGCTTGCTGCCATAGCGATAGCCCAGTACGTTTCAGAAATATGAAATATCCAGAGAATTATTTAAATGAGACCTCACCTCACACAATACATTTTTTCAACTTAAAAGCCTGATTGCATGAGAGGGCAACGTTGTTTTACAGGATGAGCATCTCGTCATTGACCCCTTCATAGCAAGAGACAATGATCTGAGCAAGGATCTAAGCCCATTCTGTAAAATTGAGTTATAGAGAGCATGATGCAGACGACCCTCAGGGAGACAGATACTACTTTAAAGTCTATATGAGGGTGTATAGTAATCAGATAGTACTGAAGGTTTAAAGTCTATATGAGGGTGTATAGTAATCAGATAGTACTGAAGGTTTAAAGTCTATATGAGCTGGTATAGTAATCAGATAGTACTGAAGGTTTAAAGTCTATATGATGTTGTGTATAGTAATCAGATAGTACTGAAGGTTTAAAGTCTATATGATGATGTATAGTAATCAGATAGTACTGAAGGTTTAAAGTCTATATGATGATGTATAGTAATCAGATAGTACTGAAGGTTTAAAGTCTATATGATGATGTGTAGTAATCAGATAGTACTGAAGGTTTAAAGTCTATATGATGATGTGTAGTAATCAGATAGTACTGAAGGTTTAAAGTCTATATGAGCTGGTATAGTAATCAGATAGTACTGAAGGTTTAAAGTCTATATGATGTTGTGTATAGTAATCAGATAGTACTGAAGGTTTAAAGTCTATATGATGATGTGTAGTAATCAGATAGTACTGAAGGTTTAAAGTCTATATGATGATGTGTAGTACATTTAGACCAATGACAAGGACAGGGGGAGATAAAAGTAGAAGATTTAGACCCTCAGGAGAGGATCCTACAATTAACCACACTGACATTCACCCTCACTAAAGCAGCATGCACACCTGTCAACACACACACACACTAAAGCAGCATGCACACCTGTCAACACACACACACACCCTCGCTAAAGCAGCATGCACACCTGTCAACACACACACACACACACTAAAGCAGCATGCACACCTGTCAACACACACACACACACTAAAGCAGCATGCACACCTGTCAACACACACACACACACACACACACTAAAGCAGCATGCACACCTGTCAACACACACACACACACACACTAAAGCAGCATGCACACCTGTCAACACACACACACACACACACACACACTAAAGCAGCATGCACACCTGTCAACACACACACACACACACACTAAAGCAGCATGCACACCTGTCAACACACACACACACTCTCACTAAAGCAGCATGCATACCTGTCAACACACACACACACACACACACACACACACACACACACACACACACACACACACACACACACACACACACACACACACACACACACACACACACACACACACACACACAACACACACACACAAGCAGGTACACACACACAAACACACATACACACTCACACACACACAAGCAGGTACACACACATGCACACCTGTCGACACACACATACACTCTCACTAAAGCAGCATGCATACCTGTCAACACACACACACACACACACAAGCAGGTACACACACATGCACACCTGTCGACACACACATACACTCTCACTAAAGCAGCATGCATACCTGTCAACACACATACCACACGCACAAACACACATACACACTATACACACAAGCAGGTACACACACATGCACACCTTTCAACACACACACACACACACACACACACACACACACACACATGTACACACACACACACACACACACACACACACACACACACACACACACACACACACACACACACACACACACACAAACTAAACAGTATGCAACCGCCAGCTCACCATCTCCCATCCCCACCACCGTGACTATAGAGACAGGTTCCCATCCTGCTCCTGTGGACCATCTCCCATCCCCACCACCGGTGACTATAGAGACAGGTTCCCACCCTGCTCCTGTACACCATCTCCCATCCCCACCACCGGTGACTATAGAGACAGGTTCCCATCCTGCTCCTGTGGACCATCTCCCACCCCCACCACCGGTGACTATAGAGACAGGTTCCCACCCTGCTCCTGTGACCATCTCCCATCCCCACCACCGGTGGCTATAGAGACAGGTTCCCACCCTGCTCCTGTACACCATCTCCCATCCCCACCACCGGTGGCTAGAGACAGGTTCCCATCCTGCTCCTGTACACCATCTCCCATCCCCACCACCGGTGACTATAGAGACAGGTTCCCATCCTGCTCCTGTACACCATCTCCCATCCCCACCACCGGTGGCTATAGAGACAGGTTCCCATCCTGCTCCTGTGGACCATCTCCCATCCCCACCACCGGTGGCTATAGAGACAGGTTCCCACCCTGCTCCTGTGGACCATCTCCCATCCCCACCACCGGTGGCTATAGAGACAGGTTCCCACCCTGCTCCTGTACACCATCTCCCATCCCCACCACCGGTGGCTATAGAGACAGGTTCCCACCCTGCTCCTGTACACCATCTCCCATCCCCACCACCGGTGGCTATAGAGACAGGTTCCCATCCTGCTCCTGTACACCATCTCCCATCCCCACCACCGGTGGCTATAGAGACAGGTTCCCACCCTGCTCCTGTACACCATCTCCCATCCCCACCACCGGTGACTATAGAGACAGGTTCCCATCCTGCTCCTGTACACCATCTCCCATCCCCACCACCGGTGGCTATAGAGACAGGTTCCCACCCTGCTCCTGTACACCATCTCCCATCCCCACCACCGGTGGCTATAGAGACAGGTTCCCACCCTGCTCCTGTACACCATCTCCCACCCCCACCACCGGTGGCTATAGAGACAGGTTCCCACCCTGCTCCTGTACACCATCTCCCACCCCCACCACCGGTGGCTATAGAGACAGGTTCCCATCCTGCTCCTGTGCACCATCTCCCATCCCCACCACCGGTGGCTATAGAGACAGGTTCCCACCCTGCTCCTGTACACCATCTCCCATCCCCACCACCGGTGGCTAAGACAGGTTCCCACCCTGCTCCTGTACACCATCTCCCATCCCCACCACCGGGTGGCTATAGAGACAGGTTCCCACCCTGCTCCTGTGCACCATCTCCCACCCCCTCCACCGGTGGCTATAGAGACAGGTTCCCACCCTGCTCCTGTGCACCATCTCCCACCCCCTCCACCGGTGGCTATAGAGACAGGTTCCCACCCTGCTCCTGTGCACCATCTCCCATCCCCACCACCGGTGGCTAAGACAGGTTCCCACCTGCTCCTGTGGACCATCTCCCATCCCCACCACCGGTGGCTATAGAGACAGGTTCCCATCCTGCTCCTGTGGACCATCTCCCATCCCCACCACCGGTGGCTATAGAGACAGGTTCCCATCCTGCTCCTGTGGACCATCTCCCACCCCACCACCGGTGACTATAGAGACAGGTTCCCATCCTGCTCCTGTGGACCATCTCCCACCCCCACCACCGGTGGCTATAGAGACAGGTTCCCATCCTGCTCCTGTGGACCATCTCCCATCCCCACCACCGGTGACTATAGAGACAGGTTCCCACCCTGCTCCTGTGGACCATCTCCCATCCCCTCCACCGGTGGCTATAGAGACAGGTTCCCACCCTGCTCCTGTGGACCATCTCCCACCCCACCACCGGTGGCTATAGAGACAGGTTCCCACCCTGCTCCTGTGCACCATCTCCCACCCCACCACCGGTGGCTATAGAGACAGGTTCCCATCCTGCTCCTGTGGACCATCTCCCATCCCACCACCGGTGGCTATAGAGACAGGTTCCCACCCTGCTCCTGTGGACCATCTCCCATCCCCACCACCGGTGGCTATAGAGACAGGTTCCCATCCTGCTCCTGTGCACCATCTCCCATCCCCACCACCGGTGACTATAGAGACAGGTTCCCATCCTGCTCCTGTGACCATCTCCCACCCCACCACCGGTGGCTATAGAGACAGGTTCCCACCCTGCTCCTGTACACCATCTCCCATCCCCACCACCGGTGACTATAGAGACAGGTTCCCACCCTGCTCCTGTGGACCATCTCCCATCCCCACCACCGGGTGGCTATAGAGACAGGTTCCCATCCTGCTCCTGTACACCATCTCCCATCCCCACCACCACTAGAGACAGGTTCCCATCCTGCTCCTGTGGACCATCTCCCATCCCCACCACCGGTGGCTATAGAGACAGGTTCCCATCCTGCTCCTGTGGACCATCTCCATCCCCACCACCGGTGGCTATAGAGACAGGTTCCCATCCTGCTCAACACACCATCTCCCATCCCCACCACCGGTGACTATAGAGACAGGTTCCCACCCTGCTCCTGTACACCATCTCCCATCCCCACCACCGGTGGCTATAGAGACAGGTTCCCATCCTGCTCCTGTGGACACATCTCCCATCCCCACCACCGGTGGCTATAGAGACAGGTTCCCACCCTGCTCCTGTACACCATCTCCCATCCCACCACCGGTGGCTATAGAGACAGGTTCCCATCCTGCTCCTGTACACCATCTCCCATCCCCACCACCGGTGGCTATAGAGACAGGTTCCCACCCTGCTCCTGTGGACCATCTCCCATCCCCACCACCGGTGACTATAGAGACAGGTTCCCATCCTGCTCCTGTGACCATCTCCCATCCCCACCACCGGTGGCTATAGAGACAGGTTCCCACCCTGCTCCTGTACACCATCTCCCATCCCCACCACCGGTGACTATAGAGACAGGTTCCCATCCTGCTCCTGTGGACCATCTCCCATCCCACCACCGGTGACTATAGAGACAGGTTCCCACCCTGCTCCTGTACACCATCTCCCATCCCCACCACCGGTGGCTATAGAGACAGGTTCCCACCCTGCTCCTGTACACCATCTCCCATCCCCACCACCGGTGGCTATAGAGACAGGTTCCCACCCTGCTCCTGTACACCATCTCCCATCCCCACCACCGGTGGCTATAGAGACAGGTTCCCATCCTGCTCCTGTACACCATCTCCCATCCCCACCACCGGTGGCTATAGAGACAGGTTCCCACCCTGCTCCTGTACACATCTCCCATCCCCACCACCGGTGACTATAGAGACAGGTTCCCACCCTGCTCCTGTGGACCATCTCCCATCCCCACCACCGGTGACTATAGAGACAGGTTCCCACCCTGCTCCTGTGGACCATCTCCCATCCCCACCACCGGTGACTATAGAGACAGGTTCCCACCCTGCTCCTGTGGACCATCTCCCATCCCCACCACCGGTGGCTATAGAGACAGGTTCCCACCCTGCTCCTGTGGACCATCTCCCATCCCCACCACCGGTGACTATAGAGACAGGTTCCCATCCTGCTCCTGTGGACCATCTCCCATCCCCACCACCGGTGTCTATAGAGACAGGTTCCCATCCTGCTCCTGTGGACCATCTCCCATCCCCACCACCGGTGGCTATAGAGACAGGTTCCCATCCTGCTCCTGTGGACCATCTCCCATCCCCACCACCGGTGGCTATAGAGACAGGTTCCCACCCTGCTCCTGTACACCATCTCCCATCCCCACCACCATAGAGACAGGTTCCCACCCTGCTCCTGTGGACCATCTCCCATCCCCACCACCGGTGGCTATAGAGACAGGTTCCCACCCTGCTCCTGTGCACCATCTCCCATCCCCACCACCGGTGGCTATAGAGACAGGTTCCCACCCTGCTCCTGTGGACCATCTCCCATCCCCACCACCGGTGGCACAGGTTCCCACCCTGCTCCTGTGGACCATCTCCCATCCCCACCACCGGTGGCTATAGAGACAGGTTCCCATCCTGCTCCTGTGGACCATCTCCATCCCCACCACCGGTGGCTATAGAGACAGGTTCCCACCTGCTCCTGTGCACCATCTCCCATCCCCACCACCGGTGGCTATAGAGACAGGTTCCCACCCTGCTCCTGTGGACCATCTCCCATCCCCTCCACCGGTGGCTATAGAGACAGGTTCCCATCCTGCTCCTGTGCACCATCTCCCATCCCCACCACCATAGAGACAGGTTCCCATCCTGCTCCTGTGGACCATCTCCCATCCCCACCACCGGTTACTATAGAGACAGGTTCCCACCCTGCTCCTGTGCACCATCTCCCATCCCCACCACCGGTGGCTATAGAGACAGGTTCCCACCCTGCTCCTGTGGACCATCTCCCATCCCCACCACCGGTGACTATAGAGACAGGTTCCCACCCTGCTCCTGTGGACCATCTCCCATCCCCACCACCGGTGGCTATAGAGACAGGTTCCCATCCTGCTCCTGTACACCATCTCCCATCCCCACCACCGGTGGCTATAGAGACAGGTTCCATCCTGCTCCTGTACACCATCTCCCATCCCCACCACCGGTGGCTATAGAGACAGGTTCCCACCCTGCTCCTGTGGACCATCTCCCACCCCCACCACCGGTGGCTATAGAGACAGGTTCCCATCCTGCTCCTGTGGACCATCTCCCATCCCCACCACCGGTGACTATAGAGACAGGTTCCCATCCTGCTCCTGTGGACCATCTCCCATCCCCACCACCGGTGGCTATAGAGACAGGTTCCCACCCTGCTCCTGTGGACCATCTCCCATCCCCACCACCGGTGGCTATAGAGACAGGTTCCCATCCTGCTCCTGTGGACCATCTCCCATCCCCACCACCGGTGGCTATAGAGACAGGTTCCCATCCTGCTCCTGTGGACCATCTCCCATCCCCACCACCGGTGACTACAGGTTCCCATCCTGCCCTGTGGACCATCTCCCATCCCCACCACCGGTGACTATAGAGACAGGTTCCCATCCTGCTCCTGTGGACCATCTCCCATCCCCACCACCGGTGGCTATAGAGACAGGTTCCCATCCTGCTCCTGTACACCATCTCCCATCCCCACCACCGGTGACTATAGAGACAGGTTCCCATCCTGCTCCTGTACACCATCTCCCATCCCCACCACCGGTGACTATAGAGACAGGTTCCCATCCTGCTCCTGTGGACCATCTCCCATCCCCACCACCGGTGACTATAGAGACAGGTTCCCATCCTGCTCCTGTACACCATCTCCCATCCCCACCACCGGTGGCTATAGAGACAGGTTCCCATCCTGCTCCTGTGGACCATCTCCCATCCCCACCACCGGTGACTATAGAGACAGGTTCCCATCCTGCTCCTGTGGACCATCTCCCATCCCCACCACCGGTGGCTATAGAGACAGGTTCCCATCCTGCTCCTGTGGACCATCTCCCATCCCCACCACCGGTGGCTATAGAGACAGGTTCCCATCCTGCTCCTGTGGACCATCTCCCATCCCCACCACCGGTGGCTATAGAGACAGGTTCCCATCCTGCTCCTGTGGACATCTCCCATCCCCACCACCGGTGGCTATAGAGACAGGTTCCCACCCTGCTCCTGTACACCATCTCCCATCCCCACCACCGGTGGCTATAGAGACAGGTTCCCATCCTGCTCCTGTGGACCATCTCCCATCCCCACCACCGGTGGCTATAGAGACAGGTTCCCATCCTGCTCCTGTGGACCATCTCCCATCCCCACCACCGGTGGCTATAGAGACAGGTTCCCATCCTGCTCCTGTGGACCATCTCCCATCCCCACCACCGGTGGCTATAGAGACAGGTTCCCACCCTGCTCCTGTGGACCATCTCCCATCCCCACCACCGGTGGCTATAGAGACAGGTTCCCACCCTGCTCCTGTGGACCATCTCCCATCCCCACCACCGGTGGCTATAGAGACAGGTTCCCACCCTGCTCCTGTGCACCATCTCCCATCCCCACCACCGGTGGCTATAGAGACAGGTTCCCATCCTGCTCCTGTGGACCATCTCCCATCCCCACCACCGGTGGCTATAGAGACAGGTTCCCACCCTGCTCCTGTGGACCATCTCCCATCCCCACCACCGGTGGCTATAGAGACAGGTTCCCATCCTGCTCCTGTGGACCATCTCCCATCCCCACCACCGGTGGCTATAGAGACAGGTTCCCATCCTGCTCCTGTGGACCATCTCCCATCCCCACCACCGGTGGCTATAGAGACAGGTTCCCATCCTGCTCCTGTACACCATCTCCCATCCCCACCACCGGTGACTATAGAGACAGGTTCCCATCCTGCTCCTGTACACCATCTCCCATCCCCACCACCGGTGGCATTGACCCTGCTCCTGTGGTCTCCCATCCCCACCACCGGTGAGGCTATAGAGACAGGTTCCCATCCTGCTCCTGTACACCATCTCCCATCCCCACCACCGGTGACTATAGAGACAGGTTCCCACCCTGCTCCTGTGACCATCTCCCATCCCCACCACCGGTGGCTATAGAGACAGGTTCCCATCCTGCTCCTGTACACCATCTCCCATCCCCACCACCGGTGGCTAGAGACAGGTTCCCACCCTGCTCCTGTGGACCATCTCCCATCCCCACCACCGGTGGCTATAGAGACAGGTTCCCATCCTGCTCCTGTGACCATCTCCCATCCCCACCACCGGTGGCTATAGAGACAGGTTCCCATCCTGCTCCTGTACACCATCTCCCATCCCCACCACCGGTGACTATAGAGACAGGTTCCCATCCTGCTCCTGTGGACCATCTCCCATCCCCACCACCGGTGACTATAGAGACAGGTTCCCATCCTGCTCCTGTGGACCATCTCCCATCCCCACCACCGGTGACTATAGAGACAGGTTCCCACCCTGCTCCTGTGGACCATCTCCCATCCCCACCACCGGTGACTATAGAGACAGGTTCCCATCCTGCTCCTGTGACCATCTCCCATCCCCACCACCGGTGACTATAGAGACAGGTTCCCATCCTGCTCCTGTACACCATCTCCCATCCCCACCACCGGTGACTATAGAGACAGGTTCCCATCCTGCTCCTGTGCACCATCTCCCATCCCCACCACCGGTGACTATAGAGACAGGTTCCCACCCTGCTCCTGTGGACCATCTCCCATCCCCACCACCGGTGACTATAGAGACAGGTTCCCACCCTGCTCCTGTGCACCATCTCCCATCCCCACCACCGGTGGCTATAGAGACAGGTTCCCACCCTGCTCCTGTGGACCATCTCCCATCCCCACCACCGGTGACTATAGAGACAGGTTCCCATCCTGCTCCTGTACACCATCTCCCATCCCCACCACCGGTGACTATAGAGACAGGTTCCCACCCTGCTCCTGTGGACCATCTGCCATCCCCACCACCGGTGGCTATAGAGACAGGTTCCCACCCTGCTCCTGTGGACCATCTCCCATCCCCACCACCGGTGACTATAGAGACAGGTTCCCACCCCTGCTCCTGTACACCATCTCCCATCCCCACCACCGGTGGCTATAGAGACAGGTTCCCATCCTGCTCCTGTGGACCATCTCCCATCCCCACCACCGGTGGCTATAGAGACAGGTTCCCATCCTGCTCCTGTAACCATCTCCCATCCCCACCACCGGTGGCTATAGAGACAGGTTCCCACCCTGCTCCTGTGGACCATCTCCCATCCCCACCACCGGTGACTATAGAGACAGGTTCCCATCCTGCTCCTGTACACCATCTCCCATCCCCACCACCGGGTATAGAGACAGGTTCCCACCCTGCTCCTGTGGACCATCTCCCATCCCCACCACCGGTGACTATAGAGACAGGTTCCCATCCTGCTCCTGTGGACCATCTCCATCCCCACCACCGGTGACTATAGAGACAGGTTCCCAGGCTCCTGTACACCATCTCCCATCCCCACCACCGGTGACTATAGAGACAGGTTCCCACCCTGCTCCTGTGGACCATCTCCCATCCCCACCACCGGTGACTATAGAGACAGGTTCCCATCCTGCTCCTGTGGACCATCTCCCATCCCCTCCACCGGTGGCTATAGAGACAGGTTCCCATCCTGCTCCTGTACACCATCTCCCATCCCCCACCGGTGTTAGAGACAGGTTCCCATCCTGCTCCTGTGGACCATCTCCCATCCCCACCACCGGTGACTATAGAGACAGGTTCCCATCCTGCTCCTGTTCTCCCATCCCCACCACCGGTGACTATAGAGACAGGTTCCCATCCTGTCCTGTGGACCATCTCCCTTCCCCACCACCGGTGTTAGAGACAGGTTCCCATCCTGCTCCTGTGGACCATCTCCCATCCCCACCACCGGTGGCTATAGAGACAGGTTCCCACCCTGCTCCTGTCACCATCTCCCATCCCCACCACCGGTGGCTATAGAGACAGGTTCCCACCCTGCTCCTGTGTCTCCCATCCCCACCACCGGTGACTATAGAGACAGGTTCCCATCCTGCTCCTGTGGACCATCTCCCATCCCCACCACCGGTGTTGTCAGACAGGTTCCCATCCTGCTCCTGTATCCATCTCCCATCCCCACCACCGGTGGCTATAGAGACAGGTTCCCATCCTGCTCCTGTGGACCATCTCCCATCCCCACCACCGGTGGCTATAGAGACAGGTTCCCACCCTGCTCCTGTTCTCCCATCCCCACCACCGGTGGCTATAGAGACAGGTTCCCACCCTGCTCCTGTGGACCATCTCCCTTCCCCACCACCGGTGGCTATAGAGACAGGTTCCCATCCTGCTCCTGTGGACCATCTCCCATCCCCACCACCGGTGGCTATAGAGACAGGTTCCCATCCTGCTCCTGTACACCATCTCCCATCCCCACCACCGGTGGCTATAGAGACAGGTTCCCAGGCTCCTGTGGACCATCTCCCATCCCCAGGTGGCTATAGAGACAGGTTCCCATCCTGCTCCTGTGGACCATCTCCCATCCCCACCACCGGTGGCTATAGAGACAGGTTCCCATCCTGCTCCTGTGAGATAGACCATCTCCCATCCCCACCACCAGTGACTATAGAGACAGGTTCCCACCCTGCTCCTGTGGACCATCTCCCACCCCCACCACCGGTGACTATAGAGACAGGTTCCCACCCTGCTCATGTGGACTCAGATCCAGCGGATACACCATTTTAACTGCAGGATTAATGGGGTGGCAAGAGGGGCTATAAATGGATGATATAACTACTGAACATACTCGCCAGGAATTAAGATAATACATCTGGACTAAAGAGACTCCATGAATCCCCGGGTTAGAAGCGGCGGGCGGACAGCATTGTTATGATGACAAGCGCCCTTGAGGCTTCGAGACAGGAAATTGTCTGTCTGTCTGTCTGTGTTCCCTGGGTGGGATAGGAGATATATATATATATATGCCATTTAGAGGTTTTATCCAGGGACTTATCAGTGTGCATACATTCTATAGGGTGTCATACCCTGGTGATGCTCTACCTGAGGTACAGAGGACTATATCCGAGATAGGATATAGAGGTGACATAGGATATATAGGTGAGAGATAGGTGAAAGACATGAGATAGAGGGATAGGTGATATAGAGGAGAGATAGGTGAGATGGAGGAGAGATAGGTGAGATCCAGGTGAGATAGGTGAGATAGAGAAGAGATAGGTGAGATAGAGGAGAGATATAGGTGAGATAGAGGTGAGAGAGGAGAGATATAGATGAGAGATAGAGGAGAGAGAGGAGAGATAGAGGAGAGGAGAGAGAGGAGAGATATAGGTGAGATAGGTGAGATAGAGGAGAGATAGGTGAGATAGAGGTGGTACAATCACACATCATCGTTCAACAGTAAAGAGACTGGAAATGTATTAGGACATCTATCGTAGCACTATCTTCATGGTCTCCAATAACAACTTCAGATAGTGTTGTTATAGTGATTATTCCAAACAGCCCTGGTCAACAGTAGACCACTATATAGGACCAGGGTGACATTATGTCAGTCAATGATGCAGTGGCCCACAACCAAGCTCTCCTCACACGGCTGTTAAAGTAATGGAAGGGATTTTAACTACCTTCTTGTACCATTTATGTACATGTAACTTGAAATCACAACGTCGGGCTCACGTTGTCATAGTGAATGCAGCGAAAAAATACAGGAGGGCCAATCTCACCGTGTTGTCAATAAACAGTGTTGTCATCCAGGGTTGTCATCCAGGTTGTCATCCAGGGTTGTCATCTCAGGGTTGTCATCCAGGGTTGTCATCCAGTGTTGTCATCCAGTGTTGTCATCATGTTGTCAAATCCAGTGTTGTCATCCAGTGTTGTCATCAGGGTTGTCATCCAGGGTTGTCATCCAGTGTTGTCATAAAGTGTTGTCATCCATCTTGTCATCTATGTTGTCACAGTGTTGTCATCTCTTGTCATCCAGGGTTGTCATAGTGTTGTCATCCAGTGTTGTCAACCAGTGTTGTCATCCAGTGTTGTCATCCAGTGTTGTCATAGGGTTGTCATGGGTTGTCATCCATGTTGTCATCCAGGGTTGTCAACCAGTGTTGTCATCCATGTTGTCATCCACCTCTTGTCATCCAGGGTTGTCAAGTGTTGTCATCCAGTGTTGTCATCCAGGGTTGTCATCCAGTGTTGTCATCAAACATGTTGTCATCCAGTGTTGTCTCTACATCCAGGGTTGTCATAATAAATCAGTGTTGTCATCCAGGGTTGTCATCCAGTGTTGTCATCCAGTGTATAATCAACAGTGTTGTCATCCATCTCATACCAGTATTGTATAAGTGTTGTCAACCAGTGTGACATCCATTGTCATCAGTGTTGTCATGGGTTGTCATCCAGGGTTGTCATCCAGTGTTAATAAACAGGGTTGTCACCAGTGTTGTCATCCAGTGTTGTACCTCTATAATCAGGGTTGTCAAACATGTTGTCATCCATCTCTACCTGTATGTATAATAAACATGACTCCATCTCACCTGTATGTATAATAAACATGACTCCATCTCTACCAGTGTTGTCTCCTGTTGTCATAATAAACATGACATCCATCTTGTACCAGTGTTGTATAATAAACATGACTCCATCATCTGTTGTCACCTTGTCATATGTATAATAAACATGACTCCCATGTTTGCCACTCTCTACCTCTATGTATAATAAACATGACTCCATCTCTACCTCTATGTATAATAAACATGACTCCATCTCTACCTCTATGTATAATAAACATGACTCCATCTCTACCTCTATGTATAATAAACATGACTCCATCTCTACCTCTATGTATAATAAACA
Source organism: Oncorhynchus keta (assembly GCF_023373465.1). Classification (NCBI taxonomy): domain Eukaryota; kingdom Metazoa; phylum Chordata; class Actinopteri; order Salmoniformes; family Salmonidae; genus Oncorhynchus; species Oncorhynchus keta. The sequence goes on along the minus strand of NW_026278148.1, from coordinate 6,632 downwards.
TGACTCCATCTCTACCTCTATGTATAATAAACATGACTCCATCTCTACCTCTATGTATAATAAACATGACTCCATCTCTACCTCTATGTATAATAAACATGACTCCATCTCTACCTCTATGTATAATAAACATGACTCCATCTCTACCTCTATGTATAATAAACATGACTCCATCTCTATCCTCTATGTATAATAAACATGACTCCATCTCTACCTCTATGTATAATAAACATGACTCCATCTCTACCTCTATGTATAATAAACATGACTCCATCTCTACCTCTATGTATAATAAACATGACTCCATCTCTACCTCTATGTATAATAAACATGACTCCATCTCTACCTCTATGTATAATAAACATGACTCCATCTCTACCTCTATGTATAATAAACATGACTCCATCTCTACCTCTATGTATAATAAACATGACTCCATCTCTACCTCTATGTATAATAAACATGACTCCATCTCTACCTCTATGTATAATAAACATGACTCCATCTCTACCTCTATGTATAATAAACATGACTCCATCTCTACCTCTATGTATAATAAACATGACTCCATCTCTACCTCTATGTATAATAAACATGACTCCATCTCTACCTCTATGTATAATAAACATGACTCCATCTCTACCTCTATGTATAATAAACATGACTCCATCTCTACCTCTATGTATAATAAACATGACTCCATCTCTACCTCTATGTATAATAAACATGACTCCATCTCTACCTCTATGTATAATAAACATGACTCCATCTCTACCTCTATGTATAATAAACATGACTCCATCTCTACCTCTATGTATAATAAACATGACTCCATCTCTACCTCTATGTATAATAAACATGACTCCATCTCTACCTCTATGTATAATAAACATGACTCCATCTCTACCTCTATGTATAATAAACATGACTCCATCTCTACCTCTATGTATAATAAACATGACTCCATCTCTACCTCTATGTATAATAAACATGACTCCACTCCATCTCTACTCTCTATGTATAATAAACATGACTCCATCTCTACCTCTATGTATAATAAACATGACTCCATCTCTACCTCTATGTATAATAAACATGACTCCATCTCTACCTCTATGTATAATAAACATGACTCCATCTCTACCTCTATGTATAATAAACATGACTCCATCTCTACCTCTATGTATAATAAACATGACTCCATCTCTACCTCTATGTATAATAAACATGACTCCATCTCTACCTCTATGTATAATAAACATGACTCCATCTCTACCTCTATGTATAATAAACATGACTCCATCTCTACCTCTATGTATAATAAACATGACTCCATCTCTACTCTATGTATAATAAACATGACTCCATCTCTACCTCTATGTATAATAAACATGACTCCCATCTCTACCTCTATGTATAATAAACATGACTCCATCTCTACCTCTATGTATAATAAACATGACTCCATCTCTACCTCTATGTATAATAAACATGACTCCATCTCTACCTCTATGTATAATAAACATGACTCCATCTCTACCTCTATGTATAATAAACATGACTCCATCTCTACCTCTATGTATAATAAACATGACTCCATCTCTACCTCTATGTATAATAAACATGACTCCATCTCTACCTCTATGTATAATAAACATGACTCCATCTCTACCTCTATGTATAATAAACATGACTCCATCTCTACCTCTATGTATAATAAACATGACTCCATCTCTACCTCTCTACCTCTATGTATAATAAACATGACTCCATCTCTACCTCTATGTATAATAAACATGACTCCATCTCTACCTCTATGTATAATAAACATGACTCCATCTCTACCTCTATGTATAATAAACATGACTCCATCTCTACCTCTATGTATAATAAACATGACTCCATCTCTACCTCTATGTATAATAAACATGACTCCATCTCTACCTCTATGTATAATAAACATGACTCCATCTCTACCTCTATGTATAATAAACATGACTCCATCTCTACCTCTATGTATAATAAACATGACTCCATCTCTACCTCTATGTATAATAAACATGACTCCATCTCTACCTCTATGTATAATAAACATGACTCCATCTCTACCTCTATGTATAATAAACATGACTCCATCTCTACCTCTATGTATAATAAACATGACTCCATCTCTACCTCTATGTATAATAAACATGACTCCATCTCTACCTCTATGTATAATAAACATGACTCCATCTCTACCTCTATGTATAATAAACATGACTCCATCTCTACCTCTATGTATAATAAACATGACTCCATCTCTACTCTCTATGTATAATAAACATGACTCCATCTCTACCTCTATGTATAATAAACATGACTCCATCTCTACCTCTATGTATAATAAACATGACTCCATCTCTACCTCTATGTATAATAAACATGACTCCATCTCTACCTCTATGTATAATAAACATGACTCCATCTCTACCTCTATGTATAATAAACCATGACTCCATCTCTACCTCTATGTATAATAAACATGACTCCATCTCTACCTCTATGTATAATAAACATGACTCCATCTCTACCTGACTATGTCTATAAATAAACATGACTCCATCTCTACCTCTATGTATAATAAACATGACTCCATCTCTACCTCTATGTATAATAAACATGACTCCATCTCTACCTCTATGTATAATAAACATGATAATAAACTCCATCTCTACCTCTATGTATAATAAACATGACTCCATCTCTACCTCTATGTATAATAAACATGACTCCATCTCTACCTCTATGTATAATAAACATGACTCCATCTCTACCTCTATGTATAATAAACATGACTCCATCTCTACCTCTATGTATAATAAACATGACTCCATCTCTACCTCTATGTATAATAAACATGACTCCATCTCTACCTCTATGTATAATAAACATGACTCCATCTCTACCTCTATGTATAATAAACATGACTCCATCTCTACCTCTATGTATAATAAACATGACTCCATCTCTACCTCTATGTATAATAAACATGACTCCATCTCTACCTCTATGTATAATAAACATGACTCCATCTCTACCTCTGTACCTCTCTCTATGTATAATAAACATGACTCCATCTCTACCTCTATGTATAATAAACATGACTCCATCTCTACCTCTATGTATAATAAACATGACTCCATCTCTACCTCTATGTATAATAAACATGACTCCATCTCTACCTCTATGTATAATAAACATAAACCTCTATGTATAATAAACTGACTCCATCTCTACCTCTATGTATAATAAACATGACTCCATCTCTACCTCTATGTATAATAAACATGACTCCATCTCTACCTCTATGTATAATAAACATGACTCCATCTCTACCTCTATGTATAATAAACATGACTCCATCTCTACCTCTATGTATAATAAACATGACTCCATCTCTACCTCTATGTATAATAAACATGACTCCATCTCACCTCTAATAAAAACATGACTCCAATCTCTACCACTCTATCCATAATAAACATGACTCCATCTCTACCTCTATGTATAATAAACATGATAATAACCTGACTCCATCTCTACCTCTATGTCATCCATAATAAACATGACTCCATCTCTACCTCTATGTCATAATAAACATGACTCCATCTCTACCTCTATGTATAATAAACATGACTCCATCTCTATCCATAATAAACATGACTCCATCTCCACCTCTATGTATAATAACCATGACTCATCTCTATCTCTATGTATAATAAACATGACTCCATCTCTACCACTGTATAATAACCATAATCTCTACCTCTAAACATGACTCCATCTCTACCACTATCATATAATAAACATGACTCCATCTCTACCACTGTCATAATAAAAACATGACTCCATCTCTATCTCTATCATCCATAATAAACATGACTCCATCTCTACCACTATCATCCATAATAAACATGACTCTATGTATAATACACATCTCCATCTCTACTGTCATGTATAATAAACATGACTCCATCTCTACCTCTATGTATAATCTACCACTCTATCTCTATATAATAAACATGACTCCATCTCTATCTCTATGTCATAATATAATAAACATGACTCCATCTCTACCTCTATGTCATAATAAACATGACTCCATCTCTACCTCTCACTCCATCTCTCTACCTCTATGTATAATAAACATGACTCCATCTCTACCTCTATGTCATCCATAATAAACATGACTCCATCTCTACCACTGACTCCATCTCTATAATAAACATGACTCCATCTCTACCTCTATGTATAATAAACATGACTCCATCCTACCACTGTCATCCATAATAAACTCTCATCCATAATAAACATGACTCCATCTCTACCTCTATGTATAATAAACATGACTCCATCTCTACCACTGTCATGTATAATAAACATGACTCCATCTCTACCTCTATGTATAATAAACATGACTCCATCTCTACCTCTATGTATAATAACCATGACTCCATCTCTACCTCTATGTATAATAAACATGACTCCATCTCTACCTCTATGTATATAATAAACATGACTCCATCTCTACCTCTATGTATAATAAACATGACTCCATCTCTACCTCTATGTATAAATAAACATGACTCCATCTCTACCTCTATGTCATAATAAACATGACTCCATCTCTACCTCTATGTATAATAAACATGACTCCATCTCTACCTCTATGTCATAATAATAAACATGACTCCATCTCTACCACTGTCATCCATAATAAACATGACTCCATCTCTACCACTGTCATCCATAATAAACATGACTCCTTCATCTCTATCTCACTGTCATCCATAATAAACATGACTCCATCTCTACCTCTATGTCATCCATTATAAACATGACTCCATCTCTACCTCTATGTATAATAAACATGACTCCATCTCTATCTCTATGTCATCCATAATAAACATGACTCCTTCATCTCTACCTCTCTGTATAATAAACATGACTCCTTATCTCTACCACTATGTATAATAAACATGACTCCATCTAATCTCTATGCACACTGACTCATCTCTGCACAATAAACATGACTCATCTCTATCTCTATGTATAATAAACATGACTCCATCTCTATCTCTATGTATAATAAACATGACTCCATATCTATCTCTATGTATAATAAACATGACTCCAATATCTACCACTGTCATCCATAATAAACATGACTCCTTCATCTCTCCACCACTGTCATCCATAATAAACATGACTCCATATCTATCTCTATATCTATCTCTATGTCATGACCATAATAAACATGACTCCATATCTATCTCTATGTCATCCATAATAATAAACATGACTCCTTCATCTCCACCACTGTCATCCATAATAAACATGACTCCATATATCTCTACATGACTCCACTGTCATCCATAATAAACATGACTCCTTCATCTCCACCACTGTCATCATAATAAACATGACTCCAATCTCTCTCTACCTCATCCATAATAAACATGACTATAACTAAAATAAACATGACTCCATCTCTACACTCTATAATAAACATGACTATCTCTACCTCTATATAATAACCATGACTCCATCTCTATCTCTATAATATAATAAACATGACTCCATCTCTACCTCTATGTATAATAAACATGACTCCATCTCTATCTCTATGTATAATAAACATGACTCCATCTCTACCTCTATGTATAATAAACACACATCTCTACCTCTATGTATAATAACCATGACTCCATCTCTGCCTCTATGTATAATAACCATGACTCCATCTCTACCTCTATGTATAATAAACATGACTCCATCTCCCACCTCTATGTATAATAAACATGACTCCATCTCTACTCTCTATATTATAATAAACATGACTCATCTCTACCTCTATGTATAATAAACATGACTCCATCTCTACCACTGTCATCCATATCAAACATGACTCCTTAATCTCTACCACTGTCATCCATAATAAACATGACTCCTTCATCTCACCACTGTCATCCATAATAAACATGACTCCTATATCTATCTCTATGTCATCCATAATAAACATTCCCATCTCTACCTCTATATATAATAAACATGACTCCCATCTCTATCTCTATGTCCATAATAAACATGACTCCATCTCTACCTCTATGTATAATAAACATGACTCCATCTCTACCTCTATGTATAATAAACATGACTCCATCTCTACCTCTATGTATAATAAACATGACTCCATCTCTACCTCTATGTATAATAAACATGACTCCATCTCTACCTCTATGTATAATAAACATGACTCCATCTCTACCTCTATGTATAATAAACATGACTCCATCTCTACCTCTATGTATAATAAACATGACTCCATCTCTACCTCTATGTATAATAAACATGACTCCATCTCTACCTCTATGTATAATAAACATGACTCCATCTCTACCTCTATGTATAATAAACATGACTCCATCTCTACCTCTATGTCATCCATAATAAACATGACTCCATCTCTACCTCTATGTATAATAAACATGACTCCATCTCTACCTCTATCGTCATAATAAACATGACTCCATCTCTACCTCTATGTATAATAAACATGACTCCATCTCTACCTCTATGTATAATAAACA
>NW_026278146.1:0-27633 GCF_023373465.1 Oncorhynchus keta | reverse complement strand
CTGGATTAGGTTAACATCTACTGTCTCCTGGATTAGGTTACGGGGATTAGGTTAACATCTACTGTCTCCTGGATTAACATCTACTGTCTCCTGGATTAGGTTAACATCTACTGTCTCCTGGATTAGGTGAACATCTACTGTCTCCTGGAGTAGGTTACCATCTACTGTCCCCTGTAATTTGTGGTGTGTGTTGTTAGAGGAGGTTACCATCTACTGTCTCCGGTCCTTTGGGCTGTGTTGTTAGAGGAGGTTAACATCTACTGTCTCCGGTCCTTTGGGCTGTGTTGTTAGAGGAGGTTACCATCTGCTGTCTCCTGGATCAGGTTAACATCTACTGTCTCCTGGAGTAGGTTAACATCTGTCTCCTGGATTAGGTTAACATCTACTGTCTCCTGGAGTAGGTTAACATCTACGGTCTCCTGGAGTAGGTTAACATCTACTGTCTCCTGGAGTAGGTTAACATCTACTGTCTCCTGGATTAGGTTAACATCTACTGTCTCCTGGGTAGGTTACCATCTACTGTCTCCTGGATGAGGTTAACATCTACTGTCTCCTGGAGTAGGTTACCATCTACGGTCTCCTGGATTAGGTTAACATCTACTGTCTCCTGGAGTAGGTTACCATCTACTGTCTCCTGGATGAGGTTAACATCTACTGTCTCCTGGAGTAGGTTAACATCTACGGTCTCCTGGATTAGGTTAACATCTACTGTCTCCTGGATTAGGTTAACATCTACTGTCTCCTGGATTAGGTTAACATCTACTGTCTCCTGGATTAGGTGAACATCTACTGTCTCCTGGAGTAGGTTACCATCTACTGTCTCCTGGAGTAGGTTACCATCTACGGCCTCCTGGATTAGGTTAACATCTACTGTCTCCTGGATTAGGTTAACATCTACTGTCTCCTGGATTAGGTTAACATCTACTGTCTCCTGGATTAGGTGAACATCTACTGTCTCCTGGAGTAGGTTACCATCTACTGTCCCCTGTAATTTGTGGTGTGTTGTTAGAGGAGGTACCATCTACTGTCTCCGGTCCTTTGGGCTGTGTTGTTAGAGGAGGTTACCATCTACTGTCTCCGGTCCTTTGGGCTGTTGTTAGAGGAGGTTACCATCTGCTGTCTCCTGGATCAGGTTAACATCTACTGTCTCCTGGAGTAGGTTAACATCTACTGTCTCCTGGATTAGGTTAACATCTATTGTCTCCTGGAGGGTTAACATCTACGGTCTCCTGGATTAGGTTAACATCTACTGTCTCTGTCTCCTGGAGTAGGTTAACATCTACTGTCTCCTGGATTAGGTTAACATCTACTGTCTCCTGGAGTAGGTTACCATCTACTGTCTCCTGGATGAGGTTAACATCTACTGTCTCCTGGAGTAGGTTACCATCTACGGTCTCCTGGATTAGGTTAACATCTACTGTCTCCTGGAGTAGGTTACCATCTACTGTCTCCTGGATGAGGTTAACATCTACTGTCTCCTGGAGTAGGTTAACATCTACGGTCTCCTGGATTAGGTTAACATCTACTGTCTCCTGGAGTAGGTTACCATCTACTGTCTCCTGGATGAGGTTACCATCTACTGTCTCCTGGAGTAGGTTAACATCTACTGTCTCCTGGATGAGGTTAACATCTACTGTCTCCTGGAGTAGGTTACCATCTACTGTCTCCTGGATGAGGTTAACATCTACTGTCTCCTGGAGTAGGTTAACATCTACGGTCTCCTGGATTAGGTTAACATCTACTGTCTCCTGGAGTAGGTTAACATCTACTGTCTCCTGGAGTAGGTTAACATCTACGGTCTCCTGGATTAGGTTAACATCTACTGTCTCCTGGAGTAGGTTACCATCTACGGTCTCCTGGATGAGGTTAACATCTACTGTCTCCTGGATGAGGTTAACATCTACTGTCTCCTGGAGTAGGTTGCCATCTAATGTCTCCTGGATGAGGTTAACATCTACTGTCTCCTGGAGTAGGTTACCATCTACTGTCTCCTGGAGTAGGTTGCCATCTAATGTCTCCTGGAGTAGGTTAACATCTACGGTCTCCTGGATTAGGTTAACATCTACTGTCTCCTGGAGTAGGTTAACATCTACGGTCTCCTGGATTAGGTTAACATCTACTGTCTCCTGGATTAGGTTAACATCTACTGTCTCCTGGATTAGGTGAACATCTACTGTCTCCTGGAGTAGGTTACCATCTACTGTCTCCTGGAGTAGGTTACCATCTACGGTCTCCTGGATTAGGTTAACATCTACTGTCTCCTGGATTAGGTTAACATCTACTGTCTCCTGGATTAGGTGAACATCTACTGTCTCCCTGGAGTAGGTTACCATCTACTGTCCCCTGTAATTTGTGGTGTGTTGTTAGAGGAGGTACCATCTACTGTCTCCGGTCCTTTGGGCTGTGTTGTTAGAGGAGGTTACCATCTACTGTCTCCGGTCCTTTGGGCTGTGTTGTTAGAGGAGGTTACCATCTGCTGTCTCCTGGATCAGGTTAACATCTACTGTCTCCTGGAGTAGGTTAACATCTGTCTCCTGGATTAGGTTAACATCTACTGTCTCCTGGAGTAGGTTAACATCTACGGTCCCTGGATTAGGTTAACATCTACTGTCTCCTGGAGTAGGTTAACATCTACTGTCTCCTGGATTAGGTTAACATCTACTGTCTCCTGGAGTAGGTTACCATCTACTGTCTCCTGGATGAGGTTAACATCTACTGTCTCCTGGAGTAGGTTACCATCTACGGTCTCCTGGATTAGGTTAACATCTACTGTCTCCTGGAGTAGGTTACCATCTACTGTCTCCTGGATGAGGTTAACATCTACTGTCTCCTGGAGTAGGTTAACATCTACGGTCTCCTGGATTAGGTTAACATCTACTGTCTCCTGGAGTAGGTTACCATCTACTGTCTCCTGGATGAGGTTACCATCTACTGTCTCCTGGAGTAGGTTAACATCTACTGTCTCCTGGATGAGGTTAACATCTACTGTCTCCTGGAGTAGGTTACCATCTACTGTCTCCTGGATGAGGTTAACATCTACTGTCTCCTGGAGTAGGTTAACATCTACGGTCTCCTGGATTAGGTTAACATCTACTGTCTCCTGGAGTAGGTTAACATCTACTGTCTCCTGGAGTAGGTTAACATCTACGGTCTCCTGGATTAGGTTAACATCTACTGTCTCCTGGAGTAGGTTACCATCTACTGTCTCCTGGATGAGGTTAACATCTACTGTCTCCTGGATGAGGTTAACACCTACTGTCTCCTGGAGTAGGTTGCCATCTAATGTCTCCTGGATGAGGTTAACATCTACTGTCTCCTGAGTAGGTTACCATCTACTGTCTCCTGGAGTAGGTTGCCATCTAATGTCTCCTGGAGTAGGTTAACATCTACGGTCTCCTGGATTAGGTTACCATCTACTGTCTCCTGAGTAGGTTACCATCTACTGTCTCCTGGATGAGGTTAACATCTACTGTCTCCTGGATGAGGTTAACATCTACTGTCTCTGGAGTAGGTTGCCATCTAATGTCTCCTGGATGAGGTTAACATCTACTGTCTCCTGATTAGGTTAACATCTACGGTCTCCTGGATTAGGTTACCATCTACTGTCTCCTGTCCTTTGGGCTGTGTTGTTGGAGTGGGTTACCATCTACTGTCTCCTGGAGTAGGTTGCCATCTACTGTCTCCTGGAGTAGGTTAACATCTACTGTCGTCTGGATGAGGTTAACATCTACTGTCGTCTGCCTTAGGTTAACTACTACTGTCTCCTGGATTAGGTTAACATCTACTGTCTCCTGGATTAGGTTACCATCTACTGTCTCCGGTCCTTTGGGCTGTGTTGTTAGAGGAGGTTACCATCTACTGTCTCCTGTCCTTTGGGCTGTGTTGTTAGAGGAGGTTACCATCTATTGTCTCCTGTCCTTTGGGCTGTGTTGTTAGAGGAGGTTACCATCTACTGTCTCCTGTCCTTTGGGCTGTGTTGTTAGAGGAGGTTACCATCTATTGTCTCCTGTCCTTTGGGCTGTGTTGTTAGAGTAGGTTACCATCTACTGTCTCCTGGAGTAGGTTGCCATCTACTGTCTCCTGGAGTAGGTTGCCATCTACTGTCTCCTGGAGTAGGTTAACATCTACTGTCTCCTGGATGAGGTTACCATCTACGGTCTCCTGGATGAGGTTACCATCTACTGTCTCCTGGAGTAGGTTGCCATCTACTGTCTCCTGGAGTAGGTTAACATCTACTGTCTCCTGGATTAGGTTAACATCTACTGTCTCCCGGATTAGGTTACCATCTACTGTCTCCTGGAGTAGGTTGCCATCTACTGTCTCCTGGAGTAGGTTAACATCTACTGTCTCCTGGAGTAGGTTACCATCTACTGTCTCCTGGATTAGGTTAACATCTACTGTCTCCCGGATTAGGTTACCATCTACTGTCTCCTGGATTAGGTTAACATCTACTGTCTCCTGGATTAGGTTACCATCTACTGTCTCCTGGATTAGGTTAACATCTACTGTCTCCTGGATGAGGTTACATCTACTGTCTCCTGGAGTAGGTTAACATCTACTGTCTCCTGGATGAGGTTACCATCTACTGTCTCCTGGATGAGGTTACCATCTACTGTCTCCTGGAGTAGGTTAACATCTACTGTCTCCTGGATTAGGTTACCATCTACTGTCTCCTGGAGTAGGTTACCATCTACGGTCTCCTGGATTAGGTTAACATCTACTGTCTCCTGGAGTAGGTTACCATCTACTGTCTCCTGGATTAGGTTACCATCTACGGTCTCCTGGATTAGGTTAACATCTACTGTCTCCTGGATTAGGTTAACATCTACTGTCTCCTGGATTAGGTTAACATCTACTGTCTCCTGGATTAGGTGAACATCTACTGTCTCCTGGAGTAGGTTACCATCTACTGTCTCCTGGAGTAGGTTACCATCTCCGGTCTCCTGGTTGTAGGTTAACATCTACTGTCTCCTGGATTAGGTTAACATCTACTGTCTCCTGGAGTAGGTTAACATCTACTGTCTCCTGGAGTAGGTTAACATCTACGGTCTCCTGGATTAGGTTAACATCTACTGTCGTCTGGCTTAGGTTAACTACTACTGTCTCCTGGATTAGGTTAACATCTACTGTCTCCTGGATTAGGTTACCATCTACTGTCTCCTGGATTAGGTTACCATCTACTGTCTCCTGGATTAGGTTAACATCTACTGTCTCCTGGATTAGGTTAACATCTACTGTCTCCTGGATTAGGTTAACATCTACTGTCTCCTGGATTAGGTTAACATCTACTGTCTCCTGGAGTAGGTTAACATCTACTGTCCCATGTGCTTTGGGCTGTGTTGTTGGAGTAGGTTACCATCTACTGTCTCCTGTCCTTTGGGCTGTGTTGTTGGAGTGGGTTACCATCTACTGTCTCCGGTCCTTTGGGCTGTGTTGTTAGAGTGGGTTAACATCTACTGTCTCCGGTCCTTTGGGCTGTGTTGTTGGAGTGGGTTAACATCTACTGTCTCCGGTCCTTTGGGCTGTGTTGTTGGAGTGGGTTACCATCTACTGTCTCCGGTCCTTTGGGCTGTGTTGTTGGAGTGGGTTACCATCTACTGTCTCCGGTCCTTTGGGCTGTGTTGTTGGAGTGGGTTACCATCTACTGTCTCCGGTCCTTTGGGCTGTGTTGTTGGAGTGGGTTAACATCTACTGTCTCCGGTCCTTTGGGCTGTGTTGTTGGAGTGGGTTAACATCTACTGTCTCCGGTCCTTTGGGCTGTGTTGTTGGAGTGGGTTAACATCTACTGTCTCCTGTCCTTTGGGCTGTGTTGTTGGAGTAGGTTAACATCTACTGTCTCCTGGAGTAGGTTAACATCTACTGTCTCCGGTCCTTTGGGCTGTGTTGTTGGAGTGGGTTAACATCTACTGTCTCCGGTCCTTTGGGCTGTGTTGTTGGAGTGGGTTAACATCTACTGTCTCCGGTCCTTTGGGCTGTGTTGTTGCAGTGGGTTTCATTCCTATTGGAAATTAATCAAACTGAATTGGTATCCTGAATATGAATTAGGTGAATAATTGAGGATGACTTGTGTCTTACACTGGAAAATGTACCTTCTGTTCAGCCACGATGTCTAACGACCTAGATAAATGAATCACAATTACTTCTTTACATTGGAGTCATTTTGCTGACTCTCTTATCCAGAGCGGTTTACAGTAGTGAGTCATTTAGCTGACTCTCTTATCCAGAGCGGTTTACAGTAGGGAGTCATTTAGCTGACTCTCTTATCCAGAGCGGTTTACAGTAGGGAGTCATTTAGCTGACTCTCTTATCCAGAGCGGTTTACAGTAGGGAGTCATTTAGCTGACTCTCTTATCCAGAGCGGTTTACAGTAGGGAGTCATTTAGCTGACTCTCTTATCCAGAGCGGTTTACAGTAGGGAGTCATTTAGCTGACTCTCTTATCCAGAGCGGTTTACAGTAGGGAGTCATTTAGCTGACTCTCTTATCCAGAGAGACTTACAGTAGAGAGTCCTTTAGCTGACTCTCTTATCCAGAGCGGTTTACAGTAGTGAGTCATTTAGCAGACTCTCTTATCCAGAGAGACTTACAGTAGTGAGTCATTTTGCTGACTCTCTTATCCAGAGCGGTTTACAGTAGTGAGTCATTTAGCAGACTCTCTTATCCAGAGCGGTTTACAGTAGTGAGTCATTTAGCAGACTCTCTTATCCAGAGCGGTTTACAGTAGTGAGTCATTTAGCTGACTCTCTTATCCAGAGCGGTTTACAGTAGGGAGTCATTTAGCTGACTCTCTTATCCAGAGCGGTTTACAGTAGTGAGTCATTTAGCTGACTCTCTTATCCAGAGAGACTTACAGTAGTGAGTCATTTAGCTGACTCTCTTATCCAGAGACTTACAGTAGGGAGTCATTTAGCTGACTCTCTTATCCAGAGCGATTTACAGTAGAGAGTCATTTAGCAGACTCTCTTATCCAGAGAGGCCGACAGGAGCAATTGGGGTTCAGTGCCTTGCTCAAGGGCACATCGGCTGATCTGTCACCCAGTATTTAACAGACCCTTCATCCACTATATATACAGCAGTATGAGGACACCCCTTCATTATAACAGGACACCCCTTCATCCAGAGCTATATTACAGTAGTGGACACCTTTCATCCACTATCTTACAGCAGTAGAGGTTTACAGTAGTGATCCACTATTAGCAGGACTCCCTTCATCCACTATATATACAGCAGTAACAGGACTCCCTTCATCCACTAGCGGTTTACAGCAGTATGTAGACACTTTAGCACTGACTCTCTTAGTATGAGGACACCCCTTCATACACTATATATAGTGAGTCATTTAACAGACACCTCTTATCATACACTATAGTAGTGAGTCAGTATGTAACACCCCTTCATCACTATATATACAGCAGTATGTAGACACCCTTATCCACTATGAGTCAGCAGTAACAGGACACCCTCTTTCATCCACTATATATACAGCAGTATGAGGAGTCCTTCATCCACTATATTATATGAGGACGGTTTCAGTAGTGAGTCATTTATACAGGACACCCTTCATCCACTATATATACAGCAGTATGAGTCATTTAGCAGACTCTCTTCATCCACTATATATACAGCAGTATGTAGACACCCCTTCATCCACTATATATACAGCAGTATGAGGACACCCCTTCATACACTATATATACAGCAGTATGAGGACACCCCTTCAGCAGTATGTGGACACTATATATACAGCAGTATGTGGACACCCCTTCATCCACTATATATACAGCAGTATGAGGACACCCCTTCATCCACTATATATACAGCAGTATGAGGACACCCCTTCATCCACTATATATACAGCAGTATGTGGACAGACACAGTCACTATATTTACAGTAGTATGTGGACACCCCTTCATCCACTATAGATACAGACAGTATGTGGACAGTGTTATACACTCTTGAAGGGTTGTAGAATCCTTCATTTCTATATATACAGGACACCCGTAATCCACTATATATAAAGGAGAAGTATGAGGACACCCCTTCATCCACTATATATATCAGTGTATGAGGACACCCTTTATCACTGATCAGTCAGTCCGAGGACACCCCTTCATCCACTATATATGACAGCAGTATGTAGCACCAGATCCACTATATATACAGGACACCCCTTCATCCACTATATCCCTAGACAGGACACCCCTTCATCCACTATATATATCAGCAGTACACCTGTACACTATATATACAGCAGTATGAGGACACCCCTTCATCCACTACAGGACACCCGTTCATACACTATATATATACAGCAGTATGAGGACACCCCTTCATCCACTATAAGACAGGACACCCCTTCATCCACAGCAGTGTGTTGTCAACATAGAGACAGACACAGTCAATTTTATGGTGGAGTAGTCTTCCATAGGACCACAGCACAGACATAGAAATTTTACAGGTCATCTATAGGACCAGATAGAGACAGAGACAGTCAATTTTACAGTAGTCTGCTAAAGGGCCACACAGAAACAGAAGAGAATTGAGAAGTCGTCTGCATCTAAAATGGTGGACAGAAACAGACAAGAGAAGTGTTATAGCATCTCTTGAAGGGTTGAATCAGAAACTAAGAGAAGGAGTATGTTAGCATCTAAAAGCGTGGTGGAGAATCAGGCGTGAAGAGAAGGAAGGAGAGCATCTAAAATGGTGGACAGATGAAGAGAAGGAGAAGGTAGCATCTAAAAGGCGTGGTGGATGAGACGAGGGCAGCATCTAAAATGGTGGATCAGAAATCCGAGGGCCTCAATCTCCTGACGGAAAGGTAGCACCAGAGGAGGAAACAGCATCTAAAATGGTGGACACACACCTCATGAAGGATGGCCGCATCTCTGCCCGGCAAAATGGGTTTCCTCCCGAACTGCATTCTAAAAATTCCCTAGAAAGGTGAAGAGAAGGAGGACAGTATCTAAAATGGTGGACAGAAACGAAGAGAAGGAGAAGGTAGCATCTAAAATGGTGGACGAAACAGGGTGAAGAGACAAAGCCTGCATCTAAAATGGTGGAGCGGGAAGAGAAAGTAACGTGAAGAGAAGGAGGAGGCAGCATCTAAAATGGTGGACAGAAACGTGAGGGCAGCATCTAAAATGGTGGATAGAAACGAGAGAGGCAGCATCTAAAAAGGTGACAGAAACGTGAAGAGAAGGAGGAGGCAGCATCTAAAATGGTGGACAGAAAAGTGAAGAAAGGAGAAGGCAGCATCTAAAATGGTGGACAGAAACGTGAAGAGAAGGAGAAGGCAGCATCTAAAATGGTGGACAGAAACGTGAAGAGAAGGAGAAGGTAGCATCTAAAATGGTGGACAGAAACGTGAAGAGAAGGAGAAGGTAGCATCTAAAATGGTGGACAGAAACGTGAAGAGAAGGAGAAGGCAGCATCTAAAATGGTGGACAGAAACGTGAAGAGGGCAGCATCTAAAATGGTGACAGAAAGGTGAAGAGAAGGAGAAGGCAGCATCTAAAATGGTGGACAGAAACGTGAAGAGAAGGAGAAGGCAGCATCTAAAATGGTGGACAGAAACGTGAAGAGAAGGAGGAGGCAGCATCTAAAATGGTGGACAGAAACGTGAAGAGAAGGAGAAGGCAGCATCTAAAATGGTGGATAGAAAGGTGAAGAGAAGGAGGAGGCAGCATCTAAAATGGTGGACAGAAACGTGAAGAGAAGGAGAAGGCAGCATCTGGTTAGGAGTCTATAGTCTGTTGGAGTCTATAGTCTGTTGGTTAGTCTATAGTCTGTTGGTTAGGGGTCTATAGTCTGTTGGTTAGGAGTCTATAGTCTGTTGGTTAGGAGTCTATAGTCTGTTGGTTAGGGGTCTATAGTCTGTTGTTCAGGAGTCTATAGTCTGTTGGTTAGGAGTCTATAGTCTGTTGGTTAGGAGTCTATAGTCTGTTGGTTAGGGGTCTATAGTCTGTTGGTTAGGGGTCTATAGTCTGTTGTTTAGGAGTCTATAGTCTGTTGTTTAGGAGTCTATAGTCTGTTGGTTAGGAGTCTATAGTCTGTTGGTTAGGAGTCTATAGTCTGTTGGTTAGGAGTCTATAGTCTGTTGGTTAGGAGTCTATATTCTGTTGGAGTCTAGTTGATTAGGAGTCTATAGTCTGTTGGAGTCTATAGTCTGTTGGTTA
Source organism: Oncorhynchus keta (assembly GCF_023373465.1). Taxonomy (NCBI): domain Eukaryota; kingdom Metazoa; phylum Chordata; class Actinopteri; order Salmoniformes; family Salmonidae; genus Oncorhynchus; species Oncorhynchus keta. The sequence continues at coordinate 17,458 of NW_026278146.1, read as the reverse complement.
GGGGTCTATAGTCTGTTGGTTAGGAGTCTATAGTCTGTTGGTTAGGAGTCTATAGTCTGTTGGAGTCTATAGTCTGTTGGTTAGGGTCTATAGTCTGTTGGTTAGGGGTCTATAGTCTGTTGGTTAGGAGTCTATAGTCTGTTGGTTAGGAGTCTATAGTCTGTTGGTTAGAGTCTATAGTCTGTTGGTTAGGAGTCTATAGTCTGTTGGTTAGGAGTCTATAGTCTGTTGATTAGGAGTCTATAGTCTGTTGGTTAGGGTCTATAGTCTGTTGGTTAGGAGTCTATAGTCTGTTGGTTAGGAGTCTATAGTCTGTTGGAGTCTATAGTCTGTTGGTTAGGAGTCTATAGTCTGTTGGGGTCTATTCTGTTGGTTAGGAGTCTATAGTCTGTTGGTTAGGGTCTATAGTCTGTTGGTTAGGGTCTATAGTCTGTTGGTTAGGAGTCTATAGTCTGTTGGTTAGTCTATAGTCTGTTGGTTAGGGGTCTATAGTCTGTTGGTTAGGGTCTATAGTCTGTTGGTTAGGAGTCTATAGTCTGTTGGTTAGGAGTCTATAGTCTGTTGGTTAGGAGTCTATAGTCTGTTGGAGTCTATAGTCTGTTGGTTAGGATTCTATAGTCTGTTGGTTAGGAGTCTATAGTCTGTTGGTTAGGAGTCTATAGTCTGTTGGTTAGCAGTCTATAGTCTGTTGGTTAGCAGTCTATAGTCTGTTGGTTAGGGTCTATAGTCTGTTGGTTAGGAGTCTATAGTCTGTTGGTTAGGAGTCTATAGTCTGTTGGTTAGGGGTCTATAGTCTGTTGGTTAGGGGTCTATAGTCTGTTGGTTAGGAGTCTATAGTCTGTTGGTTAGGAGTCTATAGTCTGTTGGTTAGGAGTCTATAGTCTGTTGGTTAGGAGTCTATAGTCTGTTGGTTAGGGGTCTATAGTCTGTTGGTTAGGAGTCTATAGTCTGTTGGTTAGGAGTCTATAGTCTGTTGGTTAGGGTCTATAGTCTGTTACGTTAGGTTTTTACGTCTATAGTCTGTTGGTTAGGAGTCTATGTTTTTAATAGGTTAGAGAAATCTAATGTCTGATGGTTAGAATGCTGTCAGTGTTCTAGAAGTCTGTTTGATGGGATTTCAGAATGCTGTTGTTCTATAGTTTGTTTTCAGTGCTGTGAGTGTTCTAGACTGTTTTTAATAGGTCCCAGAGAAATCACAATGTTCCTTGATGGGATTTCAGAATGCTGTGAGTGTTCTAGAAGCCGGTTTGATGAGATTTCAGAATGCTGTGAGTGTTCTAGAAGCCGGTTTGATGAGATTTCAGAATGCTGTGAGTGTTCTAGAAGCCGGTTTGATGGGATTTCAGAATGCTGTGAGTGTTCTAGAAGCCGGTTTGATGGGATTTCAGAATGCTGTGAGTGTTCTAGAAGCCGGTTTGATGAGATTTCAGAATGCTGTGAGTGTTCTAGAAGCCGGTTTGATGAGATTTCAGAATGCTGTGAGTGTTCTAGAAGCCGGTTTGATGGGATTTCAGAATGCTGTGAGTGTTCTAGAAGCCGGTTTGATGGGATTTCAGAATGCTGTGAGTGTTCTAGAAGCCGGTTTGATGGGATTTCAGAATGCTGTGAGTGTTCTAGAAGCCGGTTTGATGAGATTTCAGAATGCTGTGAGTGTTCTAGAAGCCGGTTTGATGAGATTTCAGAATGCTGTGAGTGTTCTAGAAGCCGGTTTGATGGGATTTCAGAATGCTGTGAGTGTTCTAGAATCCGGTTTGATGAGATTTCAGAATGCTGTGAGTGTTCTAGAAGCCGGTTTGATGGGATTTCAGAATGCTGTGAGTGTTCTAGAAGCCGGTTCAATTATTGGCACAACGCTGGTCAGGCGGACTACAGAACAAGTGAGATTCTATGCGTTTGTTTCAACCTGTGCTGCAGGTGATAGAGGCCAAACGGCTAAACAAGCCGGCGACAAGGAGTAGTGTCAACAGTGCCCCTCAGTGATTCAATGAATGTGCTTTGGACATGAGAGACTGTTCTCCCTCTCTCTATTCTCATGCATCGATGTCACGCGTGACTTACTGCAGGTCTGCGTCTGACGTTGGGACATAAAGACATAAACCAATCTCTCCAGATGTGAATATCTTATACTGGCATCTCTAAAATTATTGACACCCTTTGATAAAGATGAGCAACACAGTCTGGATAAAATACAGTGCCTTGCGAAAGTATTCGGCCCTATATATATATACACATACACTTCTGTGAAATCAAACTGTCCACTTGAAGCAGCAACACTGATTGACAATGAATTCGACATGCTGTTGTGAAAATGGAATAGAGAACAGGTTGAAATTATAGACAATTTGCAAGACACCCCCCAATAAAGGAGTGGTTCTGCAGGTGGTGACCACAGACCACTTCTCAGTTCCTATGCTTCCTGGCTGATGTTTTGGTCACTTTTGAATGCTGACGGTGCTTTCACTCTAGTGGTAGCATGAGACGGAGTCTACAACCCACACAAGTGGCTCAGGTAGTGCAGCTCATCCAGGATGACACATCAATGCGAGCTGTGGCAAGAAGGTTTGCTGTGTCTGTCAGCGTAGTGTCCAGAGCTTGGAGGCGCTACCATGAGACAGGCCAGTACATTAGGAGACGTGGAGGAGGCTGTAGGAGGGCAACAACCCAGCAGCAGGACCGCTACCTCCACCTTTGTGCAAGGAGGAGCAGGAGGAGCACTGCCAGAGCCCTGCAAAATGACCTCCAGCAGGCCACAAATGTGCATGTGTCTGCTCAAACGGTCAGAAACAGACTCCATGAGGGTGGTATGAGGGCCCGTGTATGAGGGCCCGATGTGGGGGTTGTGCTTACAGCCGAACACCGTGCAGGACATTTGGCATTTGCCAGAGAACACCAAGATGCTGTGCTCTTCACAGATGAAAGCAGGTTCACACTGAGCACATATGACAGACGTGACAGAGTCTGGAGACGCCATGGAGAACGTCCTGCTGCCTGCAACATCCTCCAGCATGGCCGGTTTGGTGGTGGGTCAGTCATGGTGTGGGGTAGCATTTCTTTGGGGGGCCGCACAGCCCTCCATGTGCTCGCCAGAGATAGCCTAACTGCCATTAGGTACCGAGATGAGGTCCGAAGACCCCTTGTGAGACCATATGCTGGTGCGGTTGGCCCTGGGTTCCTCCTAATGCAAGACAATGCTAGACCTTATGTGACTGGAGTGTGTCAGCAGTTCCTGCAAGAGGAAGGCATTGATGCTATGGACTGGCCCGCCCGTTTCCCAGACCTGAATCCAATTGAGCACATCTGGGACATCATGTCTCGCTCCATCCACCAACGCCACGTTGCACCACAGACTGTCCAGGAGTTGGCGGATGCTTTAGTCCAGCTCTGGGAGAAGATCCCTCAGGAGACCATCCGCCACCTCATCAGGAGCATGCCCAGGCATTGTAGGGAGGTCATACAGGCACGTGGAGGCCACACACACTACTGAGCCTCATTTTGACTTGTTTTAAGGACATTACATCAAAGTTGGATCAGCCTGTAGTGTGGTTTTCCACTTTAATTTTGAGTGTGACTCTCAAATCCAGACCTCCATGGGTTGATAAATTTGATTTCCATTGATACTTTTTGTGTGATTTTGTTGTCAGCACATTCAACTATGTAAAGAAAAAAAGTATTTAATAAGAATATTTCATTCATTCAGATCTAGGATGTGTTATTTTAGTGTTCCCTTTATTTTTTTGAGCAGTGTATATATATATATATATATATATATATAGATATATATATATAGAGATAGAGAGAGAGAGATAGAGAGAGAGAGAGATAATATATATATATATATAGAGAGAGAGATAATATATATATATATATATATATATAGAGAGAGAGAGATAATATATATATATATATATATAGAGAGAGAATATATATATATATATATATATATATATATAGAGAGAGAGAGATAATATATATATATATATATATATTTACATTTACATAGAGAGAGAGAGATAATATATATATAGAGAGAGGGGATTGAGAGAGATAATATATATAGAGAGAGAGAGATAATATATATATAGAGAGAGGGGGATTGAGAGAGTGAAATAGAGTAGGAGATGGAGTCATGAAGTTCAACAGGGTTGATCTGGTTCCCTCTCCTCATAACTCTTATGTAATGAACTAACCTTATATTATCTCTGGTAGAAAGATATAACATTTACATATGGAGGCCAGCTCGTTGTGTAAAAGGCTGATAATTGTGTGCTGCCACTTCCCGTGGTATCCACCAGAGGAGGCTGGAGGGAGGAGCTATAGGAGGACGGGCTCATTCTATTGGCTGGAATGGAATCAATGTAACCGTATAAACCACGTTAAACACATGGAAATCACATGTCTAGCTTTTCAGACTGTGTATTAAACTGTGGATCAGACTGTGGATTAGACTGTGGATTAGACTGTGGATCAGACTGTGGATTAGACTGTGGATTAGACTGGATCAGACTGTGGATCAGACTGTAGATCAGACTGTGGATCAGACTGTGGATCAGACTGTGGATGAAACTGTGGAACAGACTGTGGATTAGACTGTGGATCACACTGTGGAACAGACTGTAGATCAGACTGTGGATCAGTGGACAGACTGTGGATCAGACTGTGGATTAGAAACTGTGGAACAGACTGTGGATCAGACTGTGGATTAGACTGTGGATCAGACTGTGGATCAGACTGTGGATCAGACTGTGGATCAGACTGTGGATTAGAACAGACTGTGGATTAGACTGGATCAGACTGTGGATTAGACTGGATCAGACTGTGGATCAGACTGTGGATCAGACTGTGGATCAGACTGTGGATTCAGACTGTGGATCAGACTGTGGATGTGGATCAGACTGTGGATCAGACTGTGGATCAGACTGTGGATTAGACTGTGGATCAGACTGTGGAACAGACTGTGGATCAGACTGTGGATCAGACTGTGGATCAGACTGTGATCAGACTGTGGATCAGACTGTGGATCAGACTGTGGATCAGACTGTGGATCAGACTGTGGATCAGACTGTGGATCAGACTGTGGATCAGACTGTGGATCAGACTGGATCAGACTGTGGATTAGACTGTGGATCAGACTGTGGATTAGACTGTGGATCAGACTGTGGATCAGACTGTGGATTAGACAGACTGTGGATCAGACTGTGGATCAGACTGTGGAACAGACTGTGGATTAGTGGACTGTGGATCAGACTGTGGATCAGACTGTGGAGACTGTGGATCAGACTGTGGATCAGACTGTGGATCAGACTGTGGATCAGACTGTGGATCAGACTGTGGATCAGACTGTAGATCAGACTGTGGATTAGACTGGATCAGACTGTGGATCAGACTGTGGATGAGACTGTGGATGAGACAGACTGTGGATTAGACTGTGGATCAGACTGGATCAGACTGTGGAACAGACTGTGGATCAGACTGTGGATTAGACTGGATCAGACTGTGGATTAGACTGTGGATCAGACTGTGGATCAGACTGTGGATCAGACTGTGGATCAGACTGTGGATCAGACTGTGGATCAGACTGTGGATCAGACTGTGGAACAGACTGTGGATTAGACTGTGGATCACACTGTGGAACAGACTGTAGATCAGACTGTGGATTAGACTGGATCAGACTGTGGATCAGACTGTGGATCAGACTGTGGATCAGACTGTGGATCAGACTGTGGATCAGACTGTGGATCAGACTGTGGATCAGACTGTGGAACAGACTGTGGAACAGACTGTAGATCAGACTGTGGATTAGACTGGATCAGACTGTGGATTAGACTGGATCAGACTGTGGATCAGACTGTGGATCAGGCTGTGGATCAGGCTGTGGATCAGACTGTGGATCAGACTGTAGATCAGACTGTGGAACAGACTGTGGATTAGATCAGACTGTGGATCACACTGTGATCAGACTGTGGATCAGACTGTGGATCAGACTGTGGATCAGACTGTGGATCAGACTGTGGATCAGACTGTGGATCAGACTGTGGATCAGACTGTGGATCAGACTGTGGATCAGACTGTGACTGACTGTGGAGACTGTGGATTAGACTGTGGAACTGTGGATCTGTGGATTAGACTGTGGATCAGACTGTGGATCAGACTGTGGATCAGACTGTGGATCAGACTGTGGATCAGACTGTGGACTAGACTGTGGATTAGACTGTGGAACATACTGTGGATTAGACTGTGGATCAGACTGTAGATCAGACTGTGAATCAGACTGGGGATTAGACTGTGGAACAGACTGTAGATCAGACTGAACAGACTGTGGATCAGACTGTGGATCAGACTGTGGATTAGACTGTGGATCAGAATCAGACTGTGGATCAGACTGTGGATCAGACTGTAGATTAGACTGTGGATTAGACTGTGGACCAGACTGTGGATCAGACTGTAGATTAGACTGTAGATTAGACTGGATCAGACTGTGGATCAGACTGTGGATCAGACTGTGGATCAGACTGTGGATTACACTGTGGATCAGACTGTAGATCAGACTGTGGATCAGACTGTGGAACAGACTGTGGATCAGACTGTGGATTAGACTGTAGATCAGACTGTGGATTAGACTGTGGATCAGACTGTGGATCAGACTGTGGATCAGACTGTGGATCAGACTGTGGATTAGACTGGATCAGACTGTGGATCAGACTGTGGATCAGGCTGTGGATCAGGCTGTGGATCAGGCTGTGGATTAGACTGTGGATCAGACTGTGGAACAGACTGTGGATTAGACTGTGGATCACACTGTGGAACAGACTGTGGATTAGACTGTGGATCACACTGTGGAACAGACTGTAGATCAGACTGTGGATTAGACTGGATCAGACTGTGGATCAGACTGTGGATCAGACTGTGGATCAGACTGTGGATTAGACTGTGGATCAGACTGTGGATCAGACTGTGGATCAGACTGTGGAACAGACTGTGGATTAGACTGTGGATCACACTGTGGAACAGACTGTAGATCAGACTGTGGATTAGACTGGATCAGACTGTGGATCAGACTGTGGATCAGACTGTGGATCAGACTGTGGATCAGACTGTGGATCAGACTGTGGATCAGACTGTGGAACAGACTGTAGATCAGACTGTGGATTAGACTGGATCAGACTGTGGATTAGACTGGATCAGACTGTGGATCAGACTGTGGATCAGGCTGTGGATCAGGCTGTGGATCAGACTGTGGATCAGACTGTAGATCAGACTGTGGAACAGACTGTGGATTAGACTGTGGATCACACTGTGGAACAGACTGTAGATCAGACTGTGGATCAGACTGTGGATCAGACTGTGGATCAGACTGTGGACCATACTGTAGATCAGACTGTGGACTAGACTGTGGATTAGACTGTGGAACATACTGTGGATTAGACTGTGGATCAGACTGTAGATCAGACTGTGAATCAGACTGGGGATTAGACTGTGGAACAGACTGTAGATCAGACTGAACAGACTGTGGATCAGACTGTGGATCAGACTGTGGATTAGACTGTGGATCAGAATCAGACTGTGGATCAAACTGTGGATCAGACTGTAGATTAGACTGTGGATTAGACTGTAGATTAGACTGTGGATTAGACTGTGGACCAGACTGTGGATCAGACTGTAGATTAGACTGTAGATTAGACTGGATCAGACTGTGGATCAGACTGTGGATCAGACTGTGGATTACACTGTGGATCAGACTGTAGATCAGACTGTGGATCAGACTGTGGAACAGACTGTGGATCAGACTGTGGATTAGACTGTAGATCAGACTGTGGATCAGACTGTGGATCAGACTGTGGATCAGACTGTGGATCAGACTGTGGATCAGACTGTGGATTAGACTGGATCAGACTGTGGATCAGACTGTGGATCAGACTGTGGATCAGGCTGTGGATCAGGCTGTGGATTAGACTGTGGATCAGACTGTGGAACAGACTGTGGATTAGACTGTGGATCACACTGTGGAACAGACTGTAGATCAGACTGTGGATCAGACTGTGGATCAGACTGTAGATCAGACTGTGGATCAGACTGTGGATCAGAATGTGGATGAAACTGTAGATCAGACTGTGGATCAGACTGTGGATCAGACTGTGGATCAGACTGTGGACTAGACTGTGGACTAGACTGTGGATCAGACTGTGGATCAGGCTGTGGATCAGGCTGTGGATCAGGCTGTGGATCAGACTGTGGATCAGACTGTGGATCAGACTGTGGATCAGACTGTAGATCAGACTGTGGATCAGACTGTGGATCAGACTGTGGATCAGACTGTGGATGAAACTGTAGATCAGACTGTGGATCAGACTGTGGATCAGACTGTGGACCAGACTGTGGACTAGACTGTGGAACAGACTGTGGATCAGACTGTGGATCAGACTGTGGATCAAACCTTGGATCAGGCTGTGGATTAGACTGTGGATCAGACTGTGGATCAGACTGTGGATCAGACTGTGGATCAGACTGTGGATCAGACTGTGGAACAGACTGTGGATCAGACTGTGGATGAAACTGTAGATCAGACTGTGGATCAGACTGTGGATCAGACTGTGGATCAGACTGTGGACAGACTGTGGATCAGACTGTGGATCAGACTGTGGATCAAACTGTGGATCAGACTGTGGATTAGACTGTGGATCAGACTGTGGATCAGACTGTGGATCAGACTGTGGATCAGACTGTGGATCAGACTGTGGATCAGACTGTGGATCAGACTGTGGATCAGACTGTGGATCAGACTGTGGATCAGACTGTGGATCAGACTGTGGATCAGACTGTGGATCAGACTGTGGATTAGACTGTGGATCAGACTGTGGATCAGACTGTGGATCAGACTGTGGATCAGACTGTGGATCAGACTGTGGATCAGACTGTGGATCAGACTGTGGATCAGACTGTGGATCAGACTGTGGATCAGACTGTGGATCAGACTGTGGATCAGACTGTGGATCAGACTGTGGATCAGACTGTGGATCAGACTGTGGATCAGACTGTGGATCAGACTGTGGATCAGACTGTGGATCAGACTGTGGATCAGACTGTGGATCAGACTGTGGATGAAACTGTAGATCAGACTGTGGATCAGACTGTGGATCAGACTGTGGATCAGACTGTGGATCAGACTGTGGATCTAGACTGTGGATCAGACTGTGGATCAGACTGTGGATTCAACTGACTGGATCAGACTGTGGATCAGACTGTGGATCAGACTGTGTGGATCAGACTGTGGATCAGACTGTAGATCAGACTGTGGATCAGACTGTGGATCAGACTGTGGAACAGACTGTGGACTAGACTGTGGAACAGACTGTGGATCAGACTGTGGATCAGACTGTGGATCAGACTGTGGATCAGACTGTGGATTAGACTGTAGATCAGACTGTGGATCAGACTGTGGATCAGGCTGTGGATGAAACTGTAGATCAGACTGTGGATCAGACTGTGGATCAGACTGTGGATCAGAATGTGGATCAGACTGTGGAACAGACTGTGGATCAGACTGTGGATCAGACTGTGGATCAGACTGTAGATCAGACTGTGGATCAGACTGTGGATCAGACTGTGGATTAGACTGTAGATCAGACTGTGGATTAGACTGTGGATCAGACTGTGGATCAGACTGTGGATTAGACTGGATCAGACTGTGGATCAGACTGTGGATCAGACTGTGGATCAGGCTGTGGATCAGGCTGTGGATCAGACTGTGGATTAGACTGTGGATCAGACTGTGGATCAGACTGTAGATCAGACTGTGGATCAGACTGTGGATCAGACTGTGGATCAGACTGTGGATCAGACTGTGGATCAGACTGTGGATCAGACTGTGGATCAGAATGTGGATGAAACTGTAGATCAGACTGTGGATCAGACTGTGGATCAGACTGTGGACTAGACTGTGGACTAGACTGTGGACTAGACTGTGGAACAGACTGTGGATCAGACTGTGGATTCAACTGTGGATCAGACTGTGGATCAGACTGTGGATCAGACTGTGGATCAGACTGTGGATCAGACTGTGGATGAGACTGTAGATAAGACTGTGGATCAGACTGTGGATTAGACTGTAGATCAGACTGTGGATCAGACTGTGGATCAGACTGTGGATCAGACTGTGGATTAGACTGTGGATCAGACTGTGGATCAGACTGTGGATCAGGCTGTGGATCAGGCTGTGGATCAGGCTGTGGATCAGGCTGTGGATTAGACTGTGGATCAGACTGTGGATCAGACTGTAGATCAGACTGTGGATCAGACTGTGGATCAGACTGTGGATCAGACTGTGGATCAGACTGTGGATGAAACTGTAGATCAGACTGTGGATCAGACTGTGGATCAGACTGTGGACTAGACTGTGGAACAGACTGTGGATCAGACTGTGGATTCAGACTGTGGATCAGACTGTGGATCAGACTGTGGATCAGACTGTGGATCAGACTGTGGATGAGACTGTAGATCAGACTGTGGATCAGACTGTGGATCAGACTGTGGATCAGACTGTGGAACAGACTGTGGACTAGACTGTGGAACAGACTGTGGAACAGACTGTGGATTAGACTGTGGATCAGACTGTAGATCAGACTGTAGATTAGACTGTGGATCAGACTGTGGATTAGACTGGGGATCAGAATCAGACTGTGGATCAGACTGTGGATCAGACTGTAGATTAGACTGTGGATTAGACTTTGGACCAGACTGTGGATCAGACTGTAGATTAGACTGTAGATTAGACTGGATCAGACTGTGGATCAGACTGTGGATCAGGCTGTGGATCAGGCTGTGGATTAGACTGTGGATCAGACTGTGGATCAGACTGTGGATCAGACTGTAGATCAGACTGTGGATCAGACTGTGGATCAGACTGTGGATGAAACTGTAGATCAGACTGTGGATCAGACTGTGGATCAGACTGTGGAACAGACTGTGGATCAGACTGTGGATCAGACCTTGGATCAGACCTTGGATCAGACTGTGGATTAGACTGTGGATCAGACTGTGGATCAGACTGTGGATCAGACTGTGGATCAGAATGTGGATCAGACTGTGGATCAAACTGTAGATCAGACTGTGGATCAGACTGTGGATCAGACTGTGGATGAAACTGTAGATCAGACTGTGGATCAGACTGTGGATCAGACTGTGGACTGTGGACAGACTGTGGAACAGACTGTGATTAGACTGTGGATCAAACCTTGGATCAGACCTTGGATCAGGCTGTGGATCAGACTGTGGATCAGACTGTGGATCAGACTGTGGATCAGAATGTGGATCAGACTGTGGAACAGACTGTGGATCAGACTGTGGATCAGACTGTGGATCAGACTGTGGATCAGACTGTGGATCAGACTGTAGATCAGACTGTGGATTAGACTGTGGATCAGACTGTGGATCAGACTGTGGATCAGACTGTGGACCAGACTGTGGATCAGACTGTGGATTAGACTGGATCAGACTGTGGATCAGGCTGTGGATCAGGCTGTGGATCAGGCTGTGGATCAGACTGTGGATCAGACTGTGGATCAGACTGTAGATCAGACTGTGGATCAGACTGTGGATCAGACTGTGGATGAAACTGTAGATCAGCCTGTGGATCAGACTGTGGATCAGACTGTGGATCAGACTGTGGACTAGACTGTGGACTAGACTGTGGAACAGACTGTGGATCAGACTGTGGATCAGACTGTGGATCAGACCTTGGATCAGACTGTGGATCAGGCTGTGGATTAGACTGTGGATCAGACTGTGGATCAGACTGTGGAACAGACTGTGGATCAGACTGTGGATCAGACTGTGGACTAGACTGTGGATTAGACTGTGGATCAGACTGTAGATTAGACTGTGGATCAGACTGTGGATTAAACTGGGGATTAGACTGTGGATCAAACTGTGAACAGACTGTGAACAGACTGTGGATCAGACTGTGGATTAGACTGTGGACCAGAATCAGACTGTGGATCAGACTGTGGATCAGACTGTAGATTAGACTGTGGATCAGACTGTGGATTAAACTGGGGATTAGACTGTGGATCAAACTGTGAACAGACTGTGAACAGACTGTGGATCAGACTGTGGATTAGACTGTGGACCAGAATCAGACTGTGGATCAGACTGTGGATCAGCCTGTAGATTAGACTGTGGATTAGACTGTGGATCAGACTGTAGATTAGACTGTGGATCAGACTGTGGATTAAACTGGGGATTAGACTGTGGATCAGACTGTGAACAGACTGTGGATCCGACTGTGGATTAGACTGTGGACCAGAATCAGACTGTGGATCAGACTGTGGATCAGACTGTAGATTAGACTGTGGATTAGACTGTGGACCAGACTGTGGATCAGACTGTAGATTAGACTGTAGATTAGACTGGATCAGACTGTGGATCAGACTGTGGATCAGACTGTGGATCAGACTGTGGATCAGACTGTGGAACAGACTGTGGATCAGACTGTGGATCAGACTGTGGATCAGACTGTGGATCAGACTGTGGACCAGACTGTGGATCAGACTGTGGACCAGACTGTGGACTAGACTGTGGACCAGACGGTGGATATTATTCTGTATGCATTTTAAATTATTTATACTTGTGGATGGATTAGGCAGTACAGATAGAGATAGAGTATGGATGGATGGATGAGGCAGTACATGTAACTGACAGATAGAGATAGAGGATGGATGAGGCAGTACATGTAACTGATAGATAGAGATAGAGGATGGATGAGGCAGTATATGTAACTGATAGATAGAGATAGAGGATGGATGAGGCAGTACATGTAACTGATAGATAGAGATAGAGGATGGATGAGGCAGTACATGTACCTGACAGATAGAGATAGAGGATGGATGAATGCAGTACATGTAACTGATAGATAGAGATAGAGGATGGATGAGGCAGTACATGTACCTGACAGATAGAGATAGAGGATGGATGAGGCAGTACATGTACCTGACAGATAGAGATAGAGGATGGATGAGGCAGTACATGTACCTGATAGATAGAGATAGAGGATGGATGAGGCAGTACATGTACCTGACAGATAGAGATAGAGGATGGATGAGGCAGTACATGTACCTGATAGATAGAGATAGAGGATGGATGAATGCAGTACATGTACCTGATAGATAGAGATAGAGGATGGATGGATGAGGCAGTACATGTACCTGACAGATAGAGATAGAGGATGGATGAGGCAGTACATGTACCTGACAGATAGAGATAGAGGATGGATGAGGCAGTACATGTAACTGACAGATAGAGATAGAGGATGGATGAGGCAGTACATGTACCTGATAGATAGAGATAGAGGATGGATGGATGAGGCAGTACATGTAACTGACAGATAGAGATAGAGGATGGATGAGGCAGTACATGTAACTGATAGATAGAGATAGAGGATGGATGAGGCAGTACATGTACCTGATAGATAGAGATAGAGGATGGATGAGGCAGTACATGTAACTGATAGATAGAGATAGAGGATGGATGAGGCAGTACATGTAACTGATAGATAGAGATAGAGGATGGATGAGGCAGTACATGTAACTGATAGATAGAGATAGAGGATGGATGAGGCAGTACATGTACCTGACAGATAGAGATAGAGGATGGATTAGGCAGTACAGATAGAGATAGAGTATGGATGGATGGATGAGGCAGTACAGATAGAGATAGAGGATGGATTAGGCAGTACAGATAGAGATAGAGGATGGATGGATGGACGAGTCAGTACATGTAACTGATAGATAGAGATAGAGGATGGATGAGGCAGTACATGTAACTGATAGATAGAGATAGAGGATGGATGAGGCAGTACATGTACCTGACAGATAGAGATAGAGGATGGATTAGGCAGTACAGATAGAGATAGAGTATGGATGGATGGATGAGGCAGTACAGATAGAGATAGAGGATGGATTAGGCAGTACAGATAGAGATAGAGGATGGATGGATGGACGAGTCAGTACATGTAACTGATAGATAGAGATAGAGGATGGATGAGGCAGTACATGTAACTGACAGATAGAGATAGATGATGGATGGATGAGGCAGTACATGTACCTGATAGATAGAGATAGAGGATGGATGAGGTAGTACATGTAACTGATAGATAGAGATAGAGGATGGATGAGGCAGTACATGTAACTGATAGATAGAGATAGAGGATGGATGAGGCAGTACATGTAACTGACAGATAGAGATAGAGGATGGATGAGGCAGTACATGTAACTGACAGATAGAGATAGAGGATGGATGAATGCAGTACATGTAACTGACAGATAGAGGATGGATGAGGCAGTACATGTACCTGATAGATAGAGATAGAGGATGGATGGATGAGGCAGTACATGTACCTGACAGATAGAGATAGAGGATGGATGAATGCAGTACATGTAACTGATAGATAGAGATAGAGGATGAATGAGGCAGTACATGTAACTGATAGATAGAGATAGAGGATGGATGGATGAATGCAGTACATGAACCTGACAGATAGAGATAGAGGATGGATGAGGCAGTACATATAACTGATAGATAGAGATAGAGGATGGATTAGGCAGTACAGATAGAGATAGAGTATGGATGGATGGATGAGGCAGTACGGATAGAGATAGAGGATGGATTAGGCAGTACAGATAGAGATAGAGGATGGATGGATGGACGAGTCAGTACATGTAACTGACAGATAGAGATAGAGGATGGATGAGGCAATACATGTAACTCAATACATCACAAGCAATTGCTGCTTAATTAATAGTAGAACAAACGGTTTAACAAATTAAAACCTTTTTTTAACATTATATGAGAACACGATCAACAAACTGTTCATTACACGTTTGGGGTGAAATAACAGCTACCTCTCAGTCTCTCAATCTTATGATGTTTTCTCCTTTATTTTCCTCATCTGCAGAATGCCCTGAATGTGTTTAAATATTACATGCAATCCCTTTTGAGGGTATTTTAAATAATTAAATGGATGGGCTGGAGCTAGAGATGGATTTAGATGAGATGTTTTCAGTCTAACTGGGAAAGGGGATGAGGCTCTGCCCTGACGGAGAGGATATCATGTCCTGACAGAACAAAGATGCAACCTTTAGTGAAACAATCAACTATTGACATCGATCTCGTCAGAAATAATAATGTATACAAATATATTTAATAATACATTTTACTGTGTCCCAAATGGAACCATTTTCCATATATAATGCAATACTTTAGACCAGAGCCCTAAAGAACCACAAACCCTATATAGTGCACTGCTTTAGACCAGGGCCCTATAGATAGAGATATGGATCCATGTAACTGACGAGATAGAGATAGAGGATGGATGAGGCAGTACTGTACTTTAGACCAGAGCCATAGATAGAACCCTATTCCCTATATAGTACACTAACTTAGATAGAGATAGAGGATGGATGAGGCCAGAGCCCTATAGAATGGATTCCCAGATATATATGGATGGACTGAGGCTTTAGACCAGGATTAGGCCCTAGAGATAGAACCCTGGATTCAGTACATGTAACTGATAGATAGAGATAGAGGATGGATGAGGTAGTACATGTAACTGATAGATAGACCAGAGCCCTGGATAGAACCTGACAGATATTCCCAGATATATATGGATGGATGGATACTTTAGACCAGGGCCCTATAGAACCCTATTCCCTATATAGTACACTGTACTTTAGACCAGAGCCATGTACTGATAGAACCCTAGAGGATTCCATGTAACTGATATAGAGATAACAGCACTGCTTTAGACCAGGGCCCTATAGAGATAGAGGAGGATGAACCCTATTCCCTATATAGTGCACTACTTTAGACCAGAGCCCTATAGAACCCTATTCCTGACAGATATATGGAGAATGCACTGCTTTAGACCAGAGCCCTGTAGAACCCTATTCCTGACAGATAGAGATAGAGGATGGATAGGCACTACTTTAGACCAGAGGCCCTATAGAACCCTATTCCCTATATAGTGGACTACTTTGGAGACCAGAGCCCTATAGAACCACAATTCCAAGCTAATTAATAGTAGAACAAACTTTAACAAATTAAAACCTTTTTTTAACATTATATGAGACCCTATTAGTTTGGGGTGAAATAACAGCTATTCCTCTCAATCTTATGATGTTTTCATTTTCTATCTTTAGACCAGAGGGCCTATAGAACCAGTCTATTCTCTGCCCTATATCATGTCGGAACAAAGATACTTTAGTGAAACAATCAGAGCCATAATAATGAACCCATTTTATTCCCAAATGGAACCATTTTCCATATATACAATACTTTAGACCAGAGCCCTAAGAACCACAATTCCCTATATAGTGCACTGCTTTAGACCAGGGCCCTATAGAACCCTATTCCCTATATAGTGCACTACTTTAGACCAGAGCCCTATAGAACCCTATTCCCTATATAGTGCACTACTTTAGACCAGGGCCCTATAGAACCCTATTCCCTATATAGTACACTACTTTAGACCAGAGCCCTATAGAACCCTATTCCCTATATAGTGCACTGCTTTAGACCAGGGCCCTATAGAACCCTATTCCCTATATAGTGCACTACTTTAGACCAGAGCCCTATAGAACCCTATTCCCTATATAGTGCACTGCTTTAGACCAGAGCCCTGTAGAACCCTATTCCCTATATATAGTGCACTACTTTAGACCAGGGCCCTATAGAACCCTATTCCCTATATAGTGCACTACTTTAGACCAGAGCCCTATAGAACCACATTCCCTATATAGTGCACTACTTGACCAGGACCCTATAGAACCCTATTCCCTATATAGTGCACTACTTGACCAGGACCCAAAGGGAATAGAATATATGTAGGGAGTAAAGTGCCATTTAGGATTTCACTCTGTAGCCCTACAGCCATAGCTACAGAACGAGCCTGTGTGTATGTGTGTATGTATGTGTGTATGTGTATGTGTGTATGTATGTGTGTGTGTGTGTGTGTGTGTGTGTGTGTGTGTGTGTGTGTGTGTGTGTGTATATGTGTGTGTATGTGTGTGCGTGTGTGTGTGTGTGTGTTTGTGTGTGTGTATATGTGTGTGTATGTGTGTGTGTTTGTGTGTGTGTATGTGTGTGTGTGTGTGTGTGTTTGTGTGTGTTTGTGTGTGTGTGTGTGTGTATATGTGTGTGTATGTGTGTGCGTGTGTGTGCGTGCGTGAGCTACCTTGCCTCGTTCTAGTCAAGGCATCGAGCCACTCTGCATCAACGAGAGCAGAAATTATTCGTGTCGACACGTAGGCCTGAGGCTTGTCTTTCTCTGGCCTGTTTGACTGACAGTCCAAACCGCTCTGTACTTCCTCGTTGTATTCGTACTGAGGTACTGTTGCTCCTCGGCTTCCTGCTGCTTTTTACTCTGAATAACTATTTAATAAAACTCTGTTTTTAACAAGTTTTCCCAAAA
>NW_026278145.1:0-19402 GCF_023373465.1 Oncorhynchus keta | reverse complement strand
CGGTATTACTTCGTTCAATTTACGTATTGCTTGATTGTTTGATAATGTCCGTTATTTATGTCAAATTAGCCATTGTGTTATTGCGTTTGGTACACCTATCCAAACGCTGGTGCTGGTCGATTTTCTTGGACAAAAACTTCAAAAAGTTATATTACAGGTCAAGGTTTCTCAAACTACGTGCAGAATCAATCATTAGGATGTGTTTAACATACATCTTCAATAAAGTTCCAACCAGAGAATTCCTTTGTTTCTTGAGGAGGAAGATATCATGCCTATGCGCGTGACCTGGAACTGGCTGCTCTATTCTGCTCTTATTCAGCCCCACAACACAGTAGAAGCCTCATTCAAATTTCTATAGACGGTTAACATCTAGTGAAGCCTAGGAAGTGAATCTTCATTCATATCTCAAGGGGATTTCAATAGGGAATGGGTTGAATATATACCAACCTCAGATTTCTCACTTCCTGTTTGGATTCCTTCTCAGGTTTTTGCCTGCCATATGAGTCCTGTAATACTCACAGACATCATTCAAACAATTTTAGAAACTTCAGAGTATATTATATCCAATACTAATAATAATATGCATATATTAGCAACTGAGACTGAGGAGCAGGCCGTTTACTCTGGGCACCTCTGGGCACCTTTCATCCAAGCTACTCAATACTGATCCTGCAGCCATATTCAGTGTTATTTGATCTGTGTGTTAACTCGGTGGTCTCTGTGTTAATACAGGGTTATGTGTGCTAATACAGGGTTCTGTGTGTTAATACAGTGGTCTGTGTGTTAATACAGAGTTCTGTGTGTTAATACAGAGTTCTGTGTTCTGTGTGTTAATACAGTGTTCTGTGTTCTGTATGTTAATACAGTGCTCTGTGTGTTAATAAAGTGTTCTGTATTATGTGTGTTAATACAGTGTTCTGTGTTCTGTGTGTTAATATAGTGTTCTGTGTTCTGTGTCCTGTGTGTTTATACAGTGTTCTGTATTCTGTGTGTTAATACAGTATTCTGTATTCTGTGTGTTAATACAGTGTTATGTGTTCTGTGTGTTAATACGGGGTTCTGTGTTCTGTGTGTTAATACAGTGTTCTGTGTTCTGTGTGTTAATACAGTGTTCTGTGTGTTAATACAGTGTTAATACAGTGTTCCTGTGTTCTGTGTGTTAATACAGTGTTCTGTGTTCTGTGTGTTAATAGTGTTCTGTGTTCTGTGTGTTAATACAGTGTTCTGTGTGTTAAT
This sequence comes from Oncorhynchus keta, assembly GCF_023373465.1. Classification (NCBI taxonomy): domain Eukaryota; kingdom Metazoa; phylum Chordata; class Actinopteri; order Salmoniformes; family Salmonidae; genus Oncorhynchus; species Oncorhynchus keta. The sequence continues at coordinate 18,166 of NW_026278145.1, read as the reverse complement.
ACAGTGTTCTGTGTGTTAATACAGTGTTCTGTGTTCTGTGTGTTAAGACAGTGTTCTGTGTTCTGTGTGTTAATACAGTGTTCTGTGTTCTGTGTGTTAATACGGGTTCTGTGTTCTGTGTGTTAATACAGTGTTGTGTGTTCTGTGTGTTAATACAGTGTTCTGTGTGTTAATACAGTGTTCTGTGTTCTGTGTGTTAATAGTGTTCTGTGTTCTGTGTGTTAATACAGTGTTCTGTGTTCTGTGTTCTGTGTGTTAATACAGAGTTCTGTGTTCTGTGTGTTAATAGTGTTCTGTGTTCTGTGTGTTAATAGTGTTCTGTATTCTGTGTGTTAATACAGTGTTCTGTGTTCTGTGTGTTAATAAAGTTTTCTGTATTCTGTTTGTCAATAAAGTGTTCTGTATTCTGTTTGTCAATAAAGTGTTCTGTATTCTGTGTGTTAATACAGTGTTCTGTATTCTGTGTGTCAATAAAGTGTTCTGTATTCTGTGTGTTAATACAGTGTTCTGTATTCTGTGTGTCAATAAAGTGTTCTGTATTCTGTGTGTTAATACAGTGTTCTGTATTCTGTGTGTTAATACAGTGTTCTGTGTGTTAATACAGTGTTCTGTATTCTGTGTGTCAATAAAGTGTTCTGTATTCTGTGTGTTAATACAGTGTTCTGTATTCTGTGTGTTAATACAGTGTTCTGTATTCTGTGTGTTAATACAGTGTTCTGTGTTCTGTGTGTTAATACAGTGTTCTGTGTGTTAATACAGTGTTCAGCTAGTCAGAAGAAGAGGGGGGACAAGAGAAAAAGTAAAACAACGGATCACCAGTCTTCCTCTCTTCTTCTTGTCGTCTCGGAATCGTCATTTGCTCGGCATTGTGGGAGTAAACGAACTGCGAACGAAAATAACAATGGATGGTGTTCTAGTGTTTTATTCACAGAAAAGTAAATAAAACAAGCTTTTTTAATGAATGAATTAAAACCCCAAAGGGTGGCTTTTAAATCTACATAATATCAAACCATAGTGCTTTTTTTTTGTTTTTTTGTATTTTTATAATAAGGCATATTTCAGTTATGTGATATGTTTCTCATAAGCTAATTACTGAAATGTTAATTATCTGTAGTCCTTTGGTAAATCAACTGTCCAGGGAGCCCATTTGAAGCAGGGAAATAGACCATAATATTACTAAAGCAGAACAACCCTCATTTTCAAAGACAACACCACCAACATCATCACACACGCAGACAGACAGACAGACAGACAGACAGACAGACAGACAGACAGACAGAAAGATAGACACACACACACACACACACACACACACACACACACACACACACACACACACACACACACACACACACACACACAGACGCTGGTCCGTTGAGGTTCTGGTGAAGGGCAGTGGGGCTGTTGGAGGTGAGGGTCCGTTGAGGTTCAGGTGAAGGGCCGTGGGGCAGTTCGAGGTGAGGGTCCGTTGAGGTTCAGGTGAAGGGCCGTTCTGGCTGTTGGAGGTGAGGGTCCGTTGAGGTTCAGGTGAAGGGCCGTGGGGCAGTTGGAGGTGAGGTTCTGGTGAAGGGCCGTGGGGCAGTTGGAGGTGAGGGTCCGTTGAGGTTCTGGTGAAGGGCAGTGTGGCCGTTGGAGGTGAGGTTCTGGTGAAGGGCCGTGGGGCAGTTGGAGGTGAGGGTCCGTTGAGGTTCTGGTGAAGGCCGTGGGGCCGTTGGAGGTGAGGGTCCGTTGAGGTTCAGGTGAAGGGGCCGTTCTGGCTGTTGGAGGTGAGGGTCCGTTGAGGTTCTGGTGAAGGGCCGTGGGGCTGTTGGAGGTGAGGTTCTGGTGAAGGGCCGTGGGGCTGTTGGAGGTGAGGGTCCGTTGAGGTTCTGGTGAAGGGCCGTGGGGCTGTTGGAGGTGAGGGTCCGTTGAGGTTCTGGTGAAGGGCCGTGGGGCTGTTGGAGGTGAGGGTCCGTTGAGGTTCTGGTGAAGGGCCGTGGGGCTGTTGGAGGTGAGGGTCCGTTGAGGTTCTGGTGAAGGGCCGTGGGGCTGTTGGAGGTGAGGGTCCGTTGAGGTCCTGGTGAAGGGCCGTGGGGCTGTTGGAGGTGAGGGTCCGTTGAGGTTCTGGTGAAGGGCCGTGGGGCTGTTGGAGGTGAGGTTCTGGTGAAGGGCCGTGGGGCTGTTGGAGGTGAGGGTCCGTTGAGGTTCTGGTGAAGGGCCGTGGGGCTGTTGGAGGTGAGGGTCCGTTGAGGTTCTGGTGAAGGGCTGTGGGGCTGTTGGAGGTGAGGGTCCGTTGAGGTTCTGGTGAAGGGCCGTGGGGCTGTTGGAGGTGAGGGTCCGTTGAGGTTCTGGTGAAGGGTCGGGGGCTGTTGGAGGTGACGGTCCGTTGAGGTCCTGGTGAAGGGCCGTGGGGCTGTTGGAGGTGAGGGTCCGTTGAGGTTCTGGTGAAGGGCCGTGGGGCTGTTGGAGGTGAGGTTCTGGTGAAGGGCCGTGGGGCTGTTGGAGGTGAGGGTCCGTTGAGGTTCTGGTGAAGGGCCGTGGGGCTGTTGGAGGTGAGGGTCCGTTGAGGTTCTGGTGAAGGGCTGTGGGGCTGTTGGAGGTGAGGGTCCGTTGAGGTTCTGGTGAAGGGCCGTGGGGCTGTTGGAGGTGAGGGTCCGTTGAGGTTCTGGTGAAGGGTCGTGGGGCTGTTGGAGGTGACGGTCCGTTGAGGTTCTGGTGAAGGGCTGTGGGGCTGTTGGAGGTGAGGGTCCGTTGAGGTCCTGGTGAAGGGCCGTGGGGCTGTTGGAGGTGAGGGTCCGTTGAGGTTCTGGTGAAGGGCCGTGGGGCTGTTGGAGGTGTGGTTTGGGTGAGTGGCCGCTGATGGCCTCTCCAGCCAGACTGGAATAATTTATATTGACAAAGCTGTCAGGGTGGAGGAGTCCTCCCGCATCGTGATGGATGTAGACCTGGGAATGAGTCCAGGAAGGGGGGGGAGGGGGGGGGTGGAGGGAAGGTGGGAAGAGAGGGAATAGAGGGAATAGAGGGAGGGAGGTTTTGGGCAAGTTGAGAAAAGAACAAAGCAAAATGGAATGATGGACCTTGTGTTTTGGTGATGTCATGTCTAGCGGTAGTTGTGTTTTGGTGATGTCATGTCTAGCGGTAGTTGTGTTTTGGTGATGTCATGTCTAGCGGTAGTTGTGTTTTGGTGATGTCATGTCTAGCGGTAGTTGTGTTTTGGTGATGTCATGTCTAGCGGTAGTTGTGTTTTAGTGATGTCATGTCTAGCGGTAGTTGTGTTTTAGTGATGTCATGTCTAGCGGTAGTTGTGTTTTAGTGATGTCATGTCTAGCGGTAGGTGTGTTTTGGTGATGTCATGTCTAGCGGTAGTTGTGTTTTGGTGATGTCATGTCTAGCGGTAGTTGTGTTTTAGTGATGTCATGTCTAGCGGTAGTTGTGTTTTAGTGATGTCATGTCTAGCGGTAGTTGTGTTTTAGTGATGTCATGTCTAGCGGTAGTTGTGTTTTAGTGATGTCATGTCTAGCGGTAGTTGTGTTTTGGTGATGTCATGTCTAGCGGTAGTTGTGTTTTGGTGATGTCATGTCTAGCGGTAGTTGTGTTTTGGTGATGTCATGTCTAGCGGTAGTTGTGTTTTAGTGATGTCATGTCTAGCGGTAGTTGTGTTTAGTGATGTCATGTCTAGCGGTAGTTGTGTTTTAGTGATGTCATGTCTAGCGGTAGTTGTGTTTTGGTGATGTCATGTCTAGCGGTAGTTGTGTTTTGTGATGTCATGTCTAGCGGTAGTTGTGTTTTGGTGATGTCATGTCTAGCGGTAGTTGTGTTTTAGTGATGTCATGTCTAGCGGTAGTTGTGTTTTAGTGATGTCATGTCTAGCGGTAGTTGTGTTTTAGTGATGTCATGTCTAGCGGTAGTTGTGTTTTGGTGATGTCATGTCTAGCGGTAGTTGTGTTTTAGTGATGTCATGTCTAGCGGTAGTTGTGTTTTAGTGATGTCATGTCTAGCGGTAGTTGTGTTTTAGTGATGTCATGTCTAGCGGTAGTTGTGTTTTTTGGTGATGTCATGTCTAGCGGTAGTTGTGTTTTAGTGATGTCATGTCTAGCGGTAGTTGTGTTTTAGTGATGTCATGTCTAGCGGTAGTTGTGTTTTAGTGATGTCATGTCTAGCGGTAGTTGTGTTTTGGTGATGTCATGTGTCTAGCGGTAGTTGTGTTTTAGTGATGTCATGTCTAGCGGTAGTTGTGTTTTAGTGATGTCATGTCTAGTGGTAGTTGTGTTTTAGTGATGTCATGTCTAGCGGTAGTTGTGTTTTGGTGATGTCATGTCTAGCGGTAGTTGTGTTTTAGTGATGTCATGTCTAGCGATAGTTGTGTTTTAGTGATGTCATGTCTAGCGGTAGTTGTGTTTTAGTGATGTCATGTCTAGCGGTAGTTGTGTTTTGGTGATGTCATGTCTAGCGGTAGTTGTGTTTTGGTGATGTCATGTCTAGCGGTAGTTGTGTTTTGGTGATGTCATGTCTAGCGGTAGTTGTGTTTTGGTGATGTCATGTCTAGCGGTAGTTGTGTTTTGGTGATGTCATGTCTAGCGGTAGTTGTGTTTTGGTGATGTCATGTCTAGCGGTAGTTGTGTTTTAGTGATGTCATGTCTAGCGGTAGTTGTGTTTAGTGATGTCATGTCTAGCGGTAGTTGTGTTTTTAGTGATGTCATGTCTAGCGGTAGTTGTGTTTTAGTGATGTCATGTCTAGCGGTAGTTGTGTTTTAGTGATGTCATGTCTAGCGGTAGTTGTGTTTTAGTGATGTCATGTCTAGCGGTAGTTGTGTTTTAGTGATGTCATGTCTAGCGGTAGTTGTGTTTTAGTGATGTCATGTCTAGCGGTAGTTGTGTTTTGGTGATGTCATGTCTAGCGGTAGTTGTGTTTTAGTGATGTCATGTCTAGCGGTAGTTGTGTTTTGGTGATGTCATGTCTAGCGGTAGTTGTGTTTTAGTGATGTCATGTCTAGCGGTAGTTGTGTTTTAGTGATGTCATGTCTAGCGGTAGTTGTGTTTTGGTGATGTCATGTCTAGCGGTAGTTGTGTTTTGGTGATGTCATGTCTAGCGGTAGTTGTGTTTTAGTGATGTCATGTCTAGCGGTAGTTGTGTTTTGGTGATGTCATGTCTAGCGGTAGTTGTGTTTTGGTGATGTCATGTCTAGCGGTAGTTGTGTTTTGGTGATGTCATGTCTAGCGGTAGTTGTGTTTTAGTGATGTCATGTCTAGCGGTAGTTGTGTTTTAGTGATGTCATGTCTAGCGGTAGTTGTGTTTTAGTGATGTCATGTCTAGCGGTAGTTGTGTTTTAGTGATGTCATGTCTAGCGGTAGTTGTGTTTTTTTTTTTAGTGATGTCATGTCTAGCGGTAGTTGTGTTTTGGTGATGTCATGTCTAGCGGTAGTTGTGTTTTGGTGATGTCATGTCTAGCGGTAGTTGTGTTTTAGTGATGTCATGTCTAGCGGTAGTTGTGTTTTAGTGATGTCATGTCTAGCGGTAGTTGTGTTTTAGTGATGTCATGTCTAGCGGTAGTTGTGTTTTAGTGATGTCATGTCTAGCGGTAGTTGTGTTTTAGTGATGTCATGTCTAGCGGTAGTTGTGTTTTAGTGATGTCATGTCTAGCGGTAGTTGTGTTTTAGTGATGTCATGTCTAGCGGTAGTTGTGTTTTGGTGATGTCATGTCTAGCGGTAGTTGTGTTTTAGTGATGTCATGTCTAGCGGTAGTTGTGTTTTGGTGATGTCATGTCTAGCGGTAGTTGTGTTTTAGTGATGTCATGTCTAGCGGTAGTTGTGTTTTAGTGATGTCATGTCTAGCGGTAGTTGTGTTTTGGTGATGTCATGTCTAGCGGTAGTTGTGTTTTGGTGATGTCATGTCTAGCGGTAGTTGTGTTTTAGTGATGTCATGTCTAGCGGTAGTTGTGTTTTGGTGATGTCATGTCTAGCGGTAGTTGTGTTTTGGTGATGTCATGTCTAGCGGTAGTTGTGTTTTGGTGATGTCATGTCTAGCGGTAGTTGTGTTTTAGTGATGTCATGTCTAGCGGTAGTTGTGTTTTAGTGATGTCATGTCTAGCGGTAGTTGTGTTTTAGTGATGTCATGTCTAGCGGTAGTTGTGTTTTAGTGATGTCATGTCTAGCGGTAGTTGTGTTTTGGTGATGTCATGTCTAGCGGTAGTTGTGTTTTAGTGATGTCATGTCTAGCGGTAGTTGTGTTTTGGTGATGTCATGTCTAGCGGTAGTTGTGTTTTAGTGATGTCATGTCTAGCGGTAGTTGTGTTTTAGTGATGTCATGTCTAGCGGTAGTTGTGTTTTAGTGATGTCATGTCTAGCGGTAGTTGTGTTTTGGTGATGTCATGTCTAGCGGTAGTTGTGTTTTAGTGATGTCATGTCTAGCGGTAGTTGTGTTTTAGTGATGTCATGTCTAGCGGTAGTTGTGTTTTGGTGATGTCATGTCTAGCGGTAGTTGTGTTTTGGTGATGTCATGTCTAGCGGTAGTTGTGTTTTGGTGATGTCATGTCTAGCGGTAGTTGTGTTTTAGTGATGTCATGTCTAGCGGTAGTTGTGTTTTAGTGATGTCATGTCTAGCGGTAGTTGTGTTTTGGTGATGTCATGTCTAGCGGTAGTTGTGTTTTAGTGATGTCATGTCTAGCGGTAGTTGTGTTTTAGTGATGTCATGTCTAGCGGTAGTTGTGTTTTAGTGATGTCATGTCTAGCGGTAGTTGTGTTTTGGTGATGTCATGTCTAGCGGTAGTTGTGTTTTGGTGATGTCATGTCTAGCGGTAGTTGTGTTTTAGTGATGTCATGTCTAGCGGTAGTTGTGTTTTAGTGATGTCATGTCTAGCGGTAGTTGTGTTTTTAGTGATGTCATGTCTAGCGGTAGTTGTGTTTTGGTGATGTCATGTCTAGCGGTAGTTGTGTTTTAGTGATGTCATGTCTAGCGGTAGTTGTGTTTTGGTGATGTCATGTCTAGCGGTAGTTGTGTTTTAGTGATGTCATGTCTAGCGGTAGTTGTGTTTTAGTGATGTCATGTCTAGCGGTAGTTGTGTTTTGGTGATGTCATGTCTAGCGGTAGTTGTGTTTGGTGATGTCATGTCTAGCGGTAGTTGTGTTTTAGTGATGTCATGTCTAGCGGTAGTTGTGTTTTGGTGATGTCATGTCTAGCGGTAGTTGTGTTTTGGTGATGTCATGTCTAGCGGTAGTTGTGTTTTGGTGATGTCATGTCTAGCGGTAGTTGTGTTTAGTGATGTCATGTCTAGCGGTAGTTGTGTTTTAGTGATGTCATGTCTAGCGGTAGTTGTGTTTTAGTGATGTCATGTCTAGCGGTAGTTGTGTTTTAGTGATGTCATGTCTAGCGGTAGTTGTGTTTTGGTGATGTCATGTCTAGCGGTAGTTGTGTTTTAGTGATGTCATGTCTAGCGGTAGTTGTGTTTTGGTGATGTCATGTCTAGCGGTAGTTGTGTTTTAGTGATGTCATGTCTAGCGGTAGTTGTGTTTTAGTGATGTCATGTCTAGCGGTAGTTGTGTTTTAGTGATGTCATGTCTAGCGGTAGTTGTGTTTTGGTGATGTCATGTCTAGCGGTAGTTGTGTTTTAGTGATGTCATGTCTAGCGGTAGTTGTGTTTTAGTGATGTCATGTCTAGCGGTAGTTGTGTTTTGGTGATGTCATGTCTAGCGGTAGTTGTGTTTTGGTGATGTCATGTCTAGCGGTAGTTGTGTTTTGGTGATGTCATGTCTAGCGGTAGTTGTGTTTTAGTGATGTCATGTCTAGCGGTAGTTGTGTTTTGGTGATGTCATGTCTAGCGGTAGTTGTGTTTTAGTGATGTCATGTCTAGCGGTAGTTGTGTTTTAGTGATGTCATGTCTAGCGGTAGTTGTGTTTTAGTGATGTCATGTCTAGCGGTAGTTGTGTTTTAGTGATGTCATGTCTAGCGGTAGTTGTGTTTTGGTGATGTCATGTCTAGCGGTAGTTGTGTTTTGGTGATGTCATGTCTAGCGGTAGTTGTGTTTTGGTGATGTCATGTCTAGCGGTAGTTGTGTTTTAGTGATGTCATGTCTAGCGGTAGTTGTGTTTTGGTGATGTCATGTCTAGCGGTAGTTGTGTTTTGGTGATGTCATGTCTAGCGGTAGTTGTGTTTTGGTGATGTCATGTCTAGCGGTAGTTGTGTTTTGGTGATGTCATGTCTAGCGGTAGTTGTGTTTTGGTGATGTCATGTCTAGCGGTAGTTGTGTTTTAGTGATGTCATGTCTAGCGGTAGTTGTGTTTTGGTGATGTCATGTCTAGCGGTAGTTGTGTTTTGGTGATGTCATGTCTAGCGGTAGTTGTGTTTTGGTGATGTCATGTCTAGCGGTAGTTGTGTTTTAGTGATGTCATGTCTAGCGGTAGTTGTGTTTTAGTGATGTCATGTCTAGCGGTAGTTGTGTTTTAGTGATGTCATGTCTAGCGGTAGTTGTGTTTTAGTGATGTCATGTCTAGCGGTAGTTGTGTTTTGGTGATGTCATGTCTAGCGGTAGTTGTGTTTTAGTGATGTCATGTCTAGCGGTAGTTGTGTTTTGGTGATGTCATGTCTAGCGGTAGTTGTGTTTTAGTGATGTCATGTCTAGCGGTAGTTGTGTTTTAGTGATGTCATGTCTAGCGGTAGTTGTGTTTTAGTGATGTCATGTCTAGCGGTAGTTGTGTTTTGGTGATGTCATGTCTAGCGGTAGTTGTGTTTTAGTGATGTCATGTCTAGCGGTAGTTGTGTTTTAGTGATGTCATGTCTAGCGGTAGTTGTGTTTTGGTGATGTCATGTCTAGCGGTAGTTGTGTTTTGGTGATGTCATGTCTAGCGGTAGTTGTGTTTTGGTGATGTCATGTCTAGCGGTAGTTGTGTTTTAGTGATGTCATGTCTAGCGGTAGTTGTGTTTTGGTGATGTCATGTCTAGCGGTAGTTGTGTTTTAGTGATGTCATGTCTAGCGGTAGTTGTGTTTTAGTGATGTCATGTCTAGCGGTAGTTGTGTTTTAGTGATGTCATGTCTAGCGGTAGTTGTGTTTTAGTGATGTCATGTCTAGCGGTAGTTGTGTTTTGGTGATGTCATGTCTAGCGGTAGTTGTGTTTTGGTGATGTCATGTCTAGCGGTAGTTGTGTTTTGGTGATGTCATGTCTAGCGGTAGTTGTGTTTTGGTGATGTCATGTCTAGCGGTAGTTGTGTTTTAGTGATGTCATGTCTAGCGGTAGTTGTGTTTTGGTGATGTCATGTCTAGCGGTAGTTGTGTTTTTTGGTGATGTCATGTCTAGCGGTAGTTGTGTTTTAGTGATGTCATGTCTAGCGGTAGTTGTGTTTTGGTGATGTCATGTCTAGCGGTAGTTGTGTTTTAGTGATGTCATGTCTAGCGGTAGTTGTGTTTTGGTGATGTCATGTCTAGCGGTAGTTGTGTTTTGGTGATGTCATGTCTAGCGGTAGTTGTGTTTTGGTGATGTCATGTCTAGCGGTAGTTGTGTTTTGGTGATGTCATGTCTAGCGGTAGTTGTGTTTTGGTGATGTCATGTCTAGCGGTAGTTGTGTTTTGGTGATGTCATGTCTAGCGGTAGTTGTGTTTTAGTGATGTCATGTCTAGCGGTAGTTGTGTTTTGGTGATGTCATGTCTAGCGGTAGTTGTGTTTTAGTGATGTCATGTCTAGCGGTAGTTGTGTTTTGGTGATGTCATGTCTAGCGGTAGTTGTGTTTTGGTGATGTCATGTCTAGCGGTAGTTGTGTTTTAGTGATGTCATGTCTAGCGGTAGTTGTGTTTTGGTGATGTCATGTCTAGCGGTAGTTGTGTTTTGGTGATGTCATGTCTAGCGGTAGTTGTGTTTTAGTGATGTCATGTCTAGCGGTAGTTGTGTTTTGGTGATGTCATGTCTAGCGGTAGTTGTGTTTTAGTGATGTCATGTCTAGCGGTAGTTGTGTTTTGGTGATGTCATGTCTAGCGGTAGTTGTGTTTTGGTGATGTCATGTCTAGCGGTAGTTGTGTTTTGGTGATGTCATGTCTAGCGGTAGTTGTGTTTTGGTGATGTCATGTCTAGCGGTAGTTGTGTTTTGGTGATGTCATGTCTAGCGGTAGTTGTGTTTTGGTGATGTCATGTCTAGCGGTAGTTGTGTTTTGGTGATGTCATGTCTAGCGGTAGTTGTGTTTTGGTGATGTCATGTCTAGCGGTAGTTGTGTTTTAGTGATGTCATGTCTAGCGGTAGTTGTGTTTTGGTGATGTCATGTCTAGCGGTAGTTGTGTTTTAGTGATGTCATGTCTAGCGGTAGTTGTGTTTTGGTGATGTCATGTCTAGCGGTAGTTGTGTTTTTGGTGATGTCATGTCTAGCGGTAGTTGTGTTTTGGTGATGTCATGTCTAGCGGTAGTTGTGTTTTGGTGATGTCATGTCTAGCGGTAGTTGTGTTTTGGTGATGTCATGTCTAGCGGTAGTTGTGTTTTAGTGATGTCATGTCTAGCGGTAGTTGTGTTTTGGTGATGTCATGTCTAGCGGTAGTTGTGTTTTAGTGATGTCATGTCTAGCGGTAGTTGTGTTTTGGTGATGTCATGTCTAGCGGTAGTTGTGTTTTGGTGATGTCATGTCTAGCGGTAGTTGTGTTTTGGTGATGTCATGTCTAGCGGTAGTTGTGTTTTGGTGATGTCATGTCTAGCGGTAGTTGTGTTTTGGTGATGTCATGTCTAGCGGTAGTTGTGTTTTGGTGATGTCATGTCTAGCGGTAGTTGTGTTTTGGTGATGTCATGTCTAGCGGTAGTTGTGTTTTAGTGATGTCATGTCTAGCGGTAGTTGTGTTTTGGTGATGTCATGTCTAGCGGTAGTTGTGTTTTGGTGATGTCATGTCTAGCGGTAGTTGTGTTTTGGTGATGTCATGTCTAGCGGTAGTTGTGTTTTGGTGATGTCATGTCTAGCGGTAGTTGTGTTTTAGTGATGTCATGTCTAGCGGTAGTTGTGTTTTGGTGATGTCATGTCTAGCGGTAGTTGTGTTTTAGTGATGTCATGTCTAGCGGTAGTTGTGTTTTGGTGATGTCATGTCTAGCGGTAGTTGTGTTTTAGTGATGTCATGTCTAGCGGTAGTTGTGTTTTAGTGATGTCATGTCTAGCGGTAGTTGTGTTTTAGTGATGTCATGTCTAGCGGTAGTTGTGTTTTGGTGATGTCATGTCTAGCGGTAGTTGTGTTTTGGTGATGTCATGTCTAGCGGTAGTTGTGTTTTGGTGATGTCATGTCTAGCGGTAGTTGTGTTTTGGTGATGTCATGTCTAGCGGTAGTTGTGTTTTGGTGATGTCATGTCTAGCGGTAGTTGTGTTTTGGTGATGTCATGTCTAGCGGTAGTTGTGTTTTAGTGATGTCATGTCTAGCGGTAGTTGTGTTTTGGTGATGTCATGTCTAGCGGTAGTTGTGTTTTGGTGATGTCATGTCTAGCGGTAGTTGTGTTTTGGTGATGTCATGTCTAGCGGTAGTTGTGTTTTGGTGATGTCATGTCTAGCGGTAGTTGTGTTTTAGTGATGTCATGTCTAGCGGTAGTTGTGTTTTGGTGATGTCATGTCTAGCGGTAGTTGTGTTTTGGTGATGTCATGTCTAGCGGTAGTTGTGTTTTGGTGATGTCATGTCTAGCGGTAGTTGTGTTTTAGTGATGTCATGTCTAGCGGTAGTTGTGTTTTAGTGATGTCATGTCTAGCGGTAGTTGTGTTTTAGTGATGTCATGTCTAGCGGTAGTTGTGTTTTGGTGATGTCATGTCTAGCGGTAGTTGTGTTTTGGTGATGTCATGTCTAGCGGTAGGTGATGTCATGTCTAGCGGTAGGTGATGTCATGTCTAGCGGTAGGTGGTGGCATGTCTGGCGGTAGGTGATGTCATGTCTAGCGGTAGGTGATGTCATGTCTAGCGGTAGGTGATATCATGTCTAGCGGTAGGTGATGTCATGTCTAGCGGTAGGTGATGTCATGTCTAGCGGTAGGTCATGTCTAGCGGTAGGTGATGTCATGTCTAGCGGTAGGTGATGTCATGTCTAGCGGTAGGTGATGTCATGTCTAGCGGTAGGTGATGTCATGTCTAGCGGTAGCTGATGTCATGTCTAGCGGTAGGTGATGTCATGTCTAGCGGTAGGTGATGTCATGTCTAGCGGTAGGTGATATCATGTCTAGCGGTAGGTGATGTCATGTCTAGCGGTAGGTGATGTCATGTCTAGCGGTAGGTCATGTCTAGCGGTAGGTGATGTCATGTCTAGCGGTAGCTGATGTCATGTCTAGCGGTAGGTGATGTCATGTCTAGCGGTAGGTGATGTCATGTCTAGCGGTAGGTGATATCATGTCTAGCGGTAGGTGATGTCATGTCTAGCGGTAGGTGATGTCATGTCTAGCGGTAGGTGATGTCATGTCTAGTGGTAGGTGCTGTCATGTCTAGCGGTAGGTGATGTCATGTCTAGCGGTAGGTGATGTCATGTCTAGCGGTAGGTGATGTCATGTCTAGCGGTAGGTGATGTCATGTCTAGCGGTAGGTGATGTCATGTCTAGCGGTAGGTGATGTCATGTCTAGCGGTAGGTAATGTCATGTCTAGCGGTAGGAATCAAGTCAGCTCTCTGAAGTTTGGGATTAATTTAGATCATCTACAGCCATCTGCCTTTAATTAACACTGCTGGGCCTTCACTGATCATCTACAGCCATCTGCCTTTTAACACTGCTGGGCCTTCACTGACCATCTACAGCCATCTGCCTTTTAACACTGCTGGGCCTTCACTGACCATCTATAGCCATCTGACTTTTATTAACACTGCTGGGCCTTCACTGACCATCTATAGCCATCTGCCTTTTAACACTGCTTGGCCTTCACTGATCATCTACAGCCATCTGCCTTTTAACACTGCTGGGCCTTCACTGATCATCTACAGCCATCTGCCTTTTAACACTGCTGGGCCTTCACTGACCATCTATAGCCATCTGCCTTTAATTAACACTGCTGGGCCTTCACTGAGCATCTACAGCCATCTGCCTTTTAACACTGCTGGGCCTTCACTGACCATCTATAGCCATCTGCCTTTTAACACTGCTGGGCCTTCACTGACCATCTATAGCCATCTGACTTTTATTAACACTGCTGGGCCTTCACTGATCATCTACAGCCATCTGCCTTTAACACTGCTGGGCCTTCACTGACCATCTACAGCCATCTGCCTTTTAACACTGCTGGGCCTTCACTGATCATCTACAGCCATCTGCCTTTAACACTGCTGGGCCTTCATTGACCATCTATAGCCATTTGCCTTTTAACACTGCTGGGCCTTCACTGACCATCTATAGCCATCTGCCTTTAATTAACACTGCTGGGCCTTCACTGATCATCTACAGCCATCTGACTTTTATTAACACTGCTGGGCCTTCACTGATCATCTACAGCCATCTGCCTTTAACACTGCTGGGCCTTCACTGACCATCTATAGCCATCTGCCTTTTAACACTGCTGGGCCTTCACTGACCATCTATAGCCATCTGCCTTTTAACACTGCTGGGCCTTCACTGACCATCTATAGCCATCTGCCTTTTAACACTGCTGGGCCTTCACTGATCATCTACAGCCATCTGACTTTTATTAACACTGCTGGGCCTTCACTGACCATCTATAGCCATCTGCCTTTTAACACTGCTGGGCCTTCACTGACCATCTACAGCCATCTGCCTTTTTAACACTGCTGGGCCTTCACTGACCGTCTACAGCCATCTGCCTTTTAACACTGCTGGGCCTTCACTGACCATCTATAGCCATCTGCCTTTTAACACTGCTGGGCCTTCACTGACCATCTACAGCCATCTGCCTTTTAACACTGCTGGGCCTTCACTGACCATCTATAGCCATCTGCCTTTTAACACTGCTGGGCCTTCACTGACCATCTATAGCCACCTGCCTTTTAACACTGCTGGGCCTTCACTGACCATCTATAGCCATCTGCCTTTTAACACTGCTGGGCCTTCACTGATCATCTACAGCCATCTGCTGGGCCTGCACTGACCATCTACAGCCATCTGCCTTTTATTAACACTGCTGGGCCTTCACTGATCATCTATAGCCATCTGCCTTTTAACACTGCTGGGCCTTCACTGACCATCTATAGCCATCTGCCTTTTAACAGCGCTGGGCCATCACTGATCATCTACAGCCATATGTCTTCTACATCAGCCAATGTCACAAAATGGTACACAGAAACACAGCCTAAAACCCTAAAGAGCAAGCAGTCAGATCATAAAAACATCAGTAGCCTAAACATCAATAGCCTAAACATCAATAGCCTAAACATCAGTAGCATAAACATCAGAAGCCTAAACATCATTAGCCTAAACATCAGTAGCCTAAACATCATTAGAATAAATACCAGTAGCCTAAACATCATTAGAAGAAATATCAGTAGCCTAAACATCATTAGCCTAAACATCATTAGCCTAAACATCAGTAGCCTAAACATCAGTAGCCTAAACATCAGTAGCCTAAACATCATTAGCTAATATCAGTAGCATAAACATCAGTAGCCTAAACATCATTAGCCTAAACATAATTGGCCTAAACATCATTAGCCTAAACATCAGTAGCCTAAACTTCATTAGCCTAAACATCATTGGCCTAAACATCATTAGCCTAAACATCAGTAGCCTAAACTTCATTAGACTAAACAGCATTAGCCTAAACATCAGTAGCCTAAACATCAGTAGCCTAAACATCATTGGCCTAAACATCATTAGCCTAAACATCAGTAGCCTAAACATCATTAGCCTAAACATCAGTAGCCTAAACTGCATTAGCCTAAACAGCATTAGCCTAAACATCAGTAGCCTAAACATCAGTAGCCTAAACATCATTGGCCTAAACATCATTCGCCTAAACATCAGTAGCCTAAACTTCATTAGCCTAAACAGCATTAGCCTAAACATCAGTAGGCTAAACATCGGTAGCCTAAACATCATTAGCCTAAACATCAGTAGCCTAAACATCAGTAGCCTAAACATCAGTAGCCTAAACATCAATAGCCTAAACATCAGTAGCATAAACATCAGAAGCCTAAACATCATTAGCCTAAATATAAGTAGCCTAAACATAATTAGCCTAAACATCAGTAGCCTAAACATCAGTAGCCTAAACATCATTAGAATAAATACCAGTAGCCTAAACATCATTAGAAGAAATATCAGTAGCCTAAACATCATTAGCCTAAACATCAGTAGCCTAAACATCATTAGCCTAAACATCATTGGCCTAAACATCATTAGCCTAAACATCAGTAGCCTAAACTTCATTAGCCTAAACATCATTGGCCTAAACATCATTAGCCTAAACATCAGTAGCCTAAACTTCATTAGTCTAAACATCATTGGCCTAAACATCATTAGCCTAAACATCAGTAGCCTAAACTTCATTAGCCTAAACATCAGTAGCCTAAACTGCATTAGCCTAAACAGCATTAGCCTAAACATCAGGAGCCTAAACATCAGTAGCCTAAACATCATTGGCCTAAACATCATTCGCCTAAACATCAGTAGCCTAAACTTCATTAGCCTAAACAGCATTAGCCTAAACATCAGTACGCTAAACATCGGTAGCCTAAACATCATTAGCCTAAACATCAGTAGCCTAAACATCAGTAGCCTAAACATCAGTAGCCTAAACATCAATAGCCTAAACATCAGTAGCATAAACATCAGAAGCCTAAACATCATTAGCCTAAATATAAGTAGCCTAAACATAATTAGCCTAAACATCAGTAGCCTAAACATCAGTAGCCTAAACATCATTAGAATAAATACCAGTAGCCTAAACATCATTAGAAGAAATATCAGTAGCCTAAACATCATTAGCCTAAACATCAGTAGCCTAAACATCATTAGCCTAAACATCATTGGCCTAAACATCATTAGCCTAAACATCAGTAGCCTAAACTTCATTAGCCTAAACATCATTGGCCTAAACATCATTAGCCTAAACATCAGTAGCCTAAACTTCATTAGTCTAAACATCATTGGCCTAAATATCATTAGCCTAAACATCATTGGCCTAAACATCATTAGCCTAAACATCAGTAGCCTAAACTTCATTAGCCTAAACATCATTGGCCTAAACATCAGTAGCCTAAACTTCATTAGCCTAAACATCATTGGCCTAAACATCAGTAGCCTAAACATCAATAGCCTAAACATCAGTAGCATAAACATCAGAAGCCTAAACATCATTAGCCTAAACATCAGTAGCCTAAAATCATTAGAATAAATACCAGTAGCCTAAACATCATTAGAAGAAATATCAGTAGCCTAAACATCATTAGCCTAAACATCATTAGCCTTAACATCAGTAGCCTAAACATCAGTAGCCTAAACATCAGTAGCCTAAACATCATTAGCTAATATCAGTAGCATAAACATCAGTAGCCTAAACATCATTAGCCTAAACATAATTGGCCTAAACATCATTAGCCTAAACATCAGTAGCCTAAACTTCATTAGCCTAAACATCATTGGCCTAAACATCATTAGCCTAAACATCAGTAGCCTAAACTTCATTAGACTAAACAGCATTAGCCTAAACATCAGTAGCCTAAACATCAGTAGCCTAAACATCATTGGCCTAAACATCATTAGCCTAAACATCAGTAGCCTAAACTTCATTAGCCTAAACATCAGTAGCCTAAACTGCATTAGCCTAAACAGCATTAGCCTAAACATCAGTAGCCTAAACATCAGTAGCCTAAACATCATTGGCCTAAACATCATTGGCCTAAACATCAGTAGCCTAAACTTCATTAGCCTAAACAGCATTAGCCTAAACATCAGTAGGCTAAACATCGGTAGCCTAAACATCATTAGCCTAAACATCAGTAGCCTAAACATCAGTAGCCTAAACATCAGTAGCCTAAACATCAATAGCCTAAACATCAGTAGCATAAACATCAGAAGCCTAAACATCATTAGCCTAAATATAAGTAGCCTAAACATAATTAGCCTAAACATCAGTAGCCTAAACATCAGTAGCCTAAACATCATTAGAATAAATACCAGTAGCCTAAACATCATTAGAAGAAATATCAGTAGCCTAAACATCATTAGCCTAAACATCAGTAGCCTAAACATCATTAGCCTAAACATCATTGGCCTAAACATCATTAGCCTAAACATCAGTAGCCTAAACTTCATTAGCCTAAACATAATTGGCCTAAACATCATTAGCCTAAACATCAGTAGCCTAAACTTCATTAGTCTAAACATCATTGGCCTAAACATCATTAGCCTAAACATCAGTAGCCTAAACTTCATTAGCCTAAACATCAGTAGCCTAAACTGCATTAGCCTAAACAGCATTAGCCTAAACATCAGTAGCCTAAACATCAGTAGCCTAAACATCATTGGCATAAACATAATTCGCCTAAACATCAGTAGCCTAAACTTCATTAGCCTAAACAGCATTAGCCTAAACATCAGTACGCTAAACATCGGTAGCCTAAACATCATTAGCCTAAACATCAGTAGCCTAAACATCAGTAGCCTAAACATCAGTAGCCTAAACATCAATAGCCTAAACATCAGTAGCATAAACATCAGAAGCCTAAACATCATTAGCCTAAATATAAGTAGCCTAAACATAATTAGCCTAAACATCAGTAGCCTAAACATCAGTAGCCTAAACATCATTAGAATAAATACCAGTAGCCTAAACATCATTAGAAGAAATATCAGTAGCCTAAACATCATTAGCCTAAACATCAGTAGCCTAAACATCATTAGCCTAAACATCATTGGCCTAAACATCATTAGCCTAAACATCAGTAGCCTAAACTTCATTAGCCTAAACATCATTGGCCTAAACATCATTAGCCTAAACATCAGTAGCCTAAACTTCATTAGTCTAAACATCATTGGCCTAAATATCATTAGCCTAAACATCATTGGCCTAAACATCATTAGCCTAAACATCAGTAGCCTAAACTTCATTAGCCTAAACATCATTGGCCTAAACATCAGTAGCCTAAACTTCATTAGCCTAAACATCATTGGCCTAAACATCAGTAGCCTAAACATCAATAGCCTAAAGATCAGTAGCCTAAACATCAGAAGCCTGAACATCATTAGCCTAAATATCAGTAGCCTAAACATCAGTAGCCTAAACATCATTAGCCTAAATATCACGAGTGTAAATATCAGTAG
>NW_026278144.1:0-935 GCF_023373465.1 Oncorhynchus keta | reverse complement strand
CTCTAGTCTCTACCTCCCAAAACCCTCCAATCCTGCTGGCCACTGCCTCAGTCTCTCCCTCCCAAAACCCTCCAATCCTGCTGGCCACTGCCTCAGTCTCTCCTCCCAAAACCCTCCAATCCTGCTGGCCACTGCCTCAGTCTCTCCCTCCCAAAACCCTCCAATCCTGCTGGCCACTGCCTCAGTCTCTCCCTCCCAAAACCCTCCAATCCTGCTGGCCACTGCCTCAGTCTCTCCCTCCCAAAACCCTCTAATCCTGCTGGCCACTGCCTCAGTCTCTCCCTCCCAAAACCCTCCAATCCTGCTGGCCACTGCCTCAGTCTCTCCCTCCCAAAACCCTCCAATCCTGCTGGCCACTGCCTCAGTCTCTCCCTCCCAAAACCCTCCAATCCTGCTGGCCACTGCCTCAGTCTCTCCCTCCCAAAACCCTCCAATCCTGCTGGCCACTGCTTCAGTCTCTCCCTCCCAGAACCCTCCAATCCTGCAGGCCACTGCCTCAGTCTCTCCCTACCAAAACCCTCCAATCCTGCTGGCTACTGCCTCCGTCTCTCCCTCCCCAAAACCCTCCAATCCTGCTGGCCACTGCCTCAGTCTCTACCACCCAAAACCCTCGAAACCTGCTGGCCACTGCCTCAGTCTCTCCCTCCCAAAACCCTCCAATCCTGCTGGCCACTGCCTCAGTCTCTCCCTCCCAAAACCCTCCAATCCTGCTGGCCACTGCCTCAGTCTCTCCCTCCCAAAACCCTCCAATCCTGCTGGCCACTGCCTCAGTCTCTCCCTCCCAAAACCCTCCAATCCTGCTGGCCACTGCTTCAGTCTCTCCCTCCCAGAACCCTCCAATCCTGCTGGCCACTGCCTCAGTCTCTCCCTCCCAAAACCCTCCAATCCTGCTGGCCACTGCCTCAGTCTCTCCCTCCCAAAACCCTCCAATCCTG